>NC_092859.1:15540098-15669871 GCF_032062135.1 Pyxicephalus adspersus
AAGTAAAAAAATATGCATTCGGACCATAAGACGCACCCTGATTTTCCCCCCACTTTAGGGGGAAAAAAAGTGCGTCTTATGGTCCGAAAAATACGGTATATTTTGCAAATTCTCTTAGACAACATTAAGGATTTTGACTCCTAAAGAACAAGTAAAGTTGACATTTTCAGCAATGTAGATATCTAACCAAACTTTCTTAAAAGCCATTTACCATATTTCTTTACTCCTAAGGAATATAGTGAAAGGCAAAGTTTCAATAGAAGTTTGAGCTGCTTGTCACTTTTACATTTTTTGGCATATAAAAAATACTATGATATGAATAGTCGTAGTTTTTATTGACAAAGAAATATAACCAAGCTCTTTTGAATGCAGAGTTAGAGATTTTAAAATTAAACAACTCAGGTGCAGTTAAACTGCAGACTTTCAGCTTTAATTCAGTGGGTTGAAGAAAAAGATAGCATAAAAATGTGAGGAACTAAAGTCTTTTTTTAACACAATCACTTCATTTCAGGGGCTTAAAAGTAATTGGACAATTGACTCAAAGGCTATTTCATGGGCTGGTGTGGGCAATTCCTTCATTATGTCATTTATTAATTAAGCTGATCAATGGCATGGAGTTGATTTGAGAGGGGGTGCTTGTATGTGGAAGATTTTGCTGTGAACAGACAACATGCAGTCAAAGGAGCTTTCCATGTAAGTGAAACAAGCCATCCTTGGGCTGCAAAAAACCCATCCGAGAAATTGCTACAATATTAGGAGTGGCAAAATCTACAGTTTGGTACATCATGAGAAAGAAACAAAGCACTGGTGAACTCAGCAACGCCAAAAGGCCTGGATGTCCACGGAAAACAACAGTGGTGGATGATCGCAGAATCATTTCCATGGTGAAGAGAAATCCCTTCACAACAGCCAACCAAGTGAACAACACTCTCCAGGAAGTAGGCGTATCGATATCCAAGTCTAACATAAAGAGAAGACTGCATGAAAGTAAATACAGAGGGTGCACTGCAAGGTACAAGCCACTCATAGGCCTCAAGAATAGAAAGGCTAGATTGGACTTTGCTCAAAAACATCTAAAAAAGCCAGCACAGTTCTGGAAAAACATTCTTTGGACAGATGAAACCAAGATCAACCTAAAAAAAAGTATGGAGAAGTGGTGGAACAGCTCATGGTCCAAAGCATACCACATCATCTGTAAAACATGGCAGAGGCAGTGTGATGGCTTGGGCATGCATGGCTGCCAGTGGCCTTGGGACACTAGTGTTTATCGATAACGTGACACAGGACAATTTGTTGGATCACCCAGGTTCCCCCATAACGGGATATCCTCTCCAGTCTTGGACAGCTTTGGTAAATCAATACTGGTATATTCTACACTAATACTCACATGTCCTTGTGGAGTACCTTGTATACCATACATAACTACCGTGTCGTGTTTGCTGTTTGTTACATACCATACTTCTCCACTCTAGGCCTAGGGTCCTGTTTGGCCTTGGTTAAGCCATGAACATTCGCTTGGACATTACTCCAGCCATTGTTTGGGTTTACTTTGATTTAATTTATCTGCCTGCTCTTCCTGCACCTAATCTCTGAGCGATATCTTTTTGCAAACTATTTGCACTGCTATTCATTTGTATTTTTTGAAACTTCCCATTCAAAGTTTTTCATAGTTTATTTAAAATTAAAAACATCGGAAATCTTACAACTCTATATATAATTTACATGTAAAAAAAAAACAACATCTATTGTCATGCTCAGTTGCATTCTGAGAACAAATATGGTCCATCAAAAGCAGAAAATGCAAACTCAGAATCCTTCTTCGCTTTGAATTCGCACTCGAATGTATCTTCGCTTTCTTGCTCACTTGTCAAGTCTGAAAATGGCTTATAGTCATCTGCAATAGATGCCGTAGGGTAATCTTTTTTAATAGGGTCACTTAAAACACAACTTTTAGCATCTTCCCCAGGAACATGTTCACTTTTTAGACTGTTGATTTTCTCCTCAGTAACAGAAGGCGTGCACCTAAAAAAAGGAAAAAAACAAGATTGTCTAGGTGGTTGAATATGGCACCCCTAACCATGACATCAAATTAGGTAACCATGAAATTCCTACACAAATATGAATACACTATTGTCAATAATAAACTAAGAAATTATTTATAGATTGGTAACAATTTGGAAAAAATGGTGAAACTCAATATTTAGGTATTTATTAGGTAATTCAAAAATTGGGATCTGATGCTTCCAAGAGTGTCAGTAGACAAACTTCCTCAGATTTTCTCTTGGTCCACACCTAACATCACCAATCCTGTATGTTTGCCAGCCTAGGAAACTATACCTAAATAGGACATTTTCAAATGTAATTTAATTATCCCCCTATTATATATATTGAATTCACAATTATACTTACATAATTATGTTGTTGCATGGTTCCACATACAGATGTTCTTTAAAGGGCAAACATGATCCTTTCTGCAAAATTAAAAAGAGCATCACTAACCTGTCATTTACATAAATAGTTTAATTAACATATATCTATTTTTAAAATAAAAGAGAGCAAAGCACAATATGTTTTGAGCTTTTTTATACCTTCCAATTTTCCCAACCATATTGATTTTTTTAGAATTTTTGTCATTAGGAAAATAGGCATCCAAGCAAAGTTTTTGCCAACTGTTTGGAAGTAAGGTAAACTATATCTGCTGGCTCTTTCATTACACAGCAATGAGAAACTCACCTTCATATCACTTGACCACTGTGGACAAAGAAAGAGCTTACTGAAGTTAGATAAAGGTCACCTGGTTCTATTAGAATCAAACCCATTGTCTGATATTTTGGCCATACTGTCTCTCTTTCTTTATCCTATGTAAGTCAATATCTGTAGATACTAAAAAGCTGTGCATCTACCAATGTCAATTAAGTCAGCTTCCAAAAGAATGTTATTGAGATGAACCAGTTCAACCTTTAAGCTGATTTCCCTCTCTCAGGCAGGTATGAGTATGAAAACATAAAGTTTTGTTGATCCTGTGGATTGGGGAGCATCATGGTACGGCGGCTGTGTAAATGACCAACTAGCGCACAGCTAGTCCTAAACCTTGCAAACAATGAGTTTTAGGCATGAAAGGTGCAGGTGATGTGACCACTACATTCTGGGTACAGTAAATGTCAAAAAATCTTGAGTGATAAGAATTCAGCACCTACATCACCTGTATACCTCCCAAAATAGTAATACTTTAGGGTAAATTGGCAAACAACTGTAGCAATAGGAACCACTGTGTATTGTGAGGAATGCAGGAGATCTAAAGAAGAACTAAAGAGGTTTTTCACATTATGGGCCACAGGAAAGGTTACTTTTTACATTTTTGCAGGTATTTCTCCTTTGGCAGTATAATTGTTGGAATATTAAAGTCATGTTAAAGCTT
Source organism: Pyxicephalus adspersus (assembly GCF_032062135.1). NCBI lineage: Eukaryota > Metazoa > Chordata > Amphibia > Anura > Pyxicephalidae > Pyxicephalus > Pyxicephalus adspersus. Next base: position 15,543,517 of record NC_092859.1, read on the forward strand.
ATTTAAGATTTAACTGATTGGGTTTTACATCTACTTTTTGTTTAACTTTATTTGAAAAGGATTAATGGCCAGTTTCCTACTGTTTTCCTGACTGTTTTCCATAACACTGATGTGATTGATTGAGGGTGTGGGAGAGTAAAATGGAACAAATTCAACTCTTTTAAACACCACTTGCTCTGGCATTGGACTTAGCATGAATCCAGGGAATGACAACATTTAATTTAGGAATTCAGTGGTTCACCAAGGTTCTGAAGTATTATTCATAATGATCACCCAAAAAAATAATTTTTACAACAGACCACATGCTTTTGATAATAATGAATACAATGCATGCCTTTGTCTTCTGTAAACTTTTGAAGATGGAGCTCTTGTTTGGATTTGGAATCTTTTCATTCCACTGCTTTGTATATCTGAAAAACAAAAACCTTTTTTCACACTGTTTTTTTCACAAATAAATTGGAAACTTTCTGTAACTAATGCCATCTAATGTTATTTCATGTAAACCTTATCATTCCCTGATATTTGTAGGTGCTGTTTATCTGATCAAAACCTGTATGACTAACTTGAGGCTTCCCCTAATGATGTTTTTCAATCTATGGCCTGTTCATCAAGGAACTTTATCCTCAATTCTGTATTACCAATGTACATGCGGTCTGTGCCATCTCTAGGGTTCCTAACTTCTTTAAGAAGTGAGGCTTAAAAAATCAAGTCATAAGAGAGATACGTAGGTTGCCATCTGTGGTCTCCTCAAATCCAAGAAGCTGGCCTGTCATGAGCTTCAGCAAACTTGTGGATAGGAATTCAGAAAATTGACTGCCACTGACCATATTTATAAAAATTCATATACGTAATACTTACTTTATTAGAGCTCTGTATCCATAAAAAACAAACATTACAGCTACGATGACACATACAGGAATCAGGATGTACAGCAAAAAGAGATTGGGAACTATAAAAATCAAACAAATCAAATATTAGAAATATATAAAATACTAAGTAATAATACTAACATATCAAAGTTGAACTGTCGTCTGTATCATCGGTGTAAATGAAAAGAACTGTGTACTGGATCAGTGTTGTACCAGTCAATTTCCATTGGTAATACCTCAACATGTATGGCATTGTATAGAGCCACCAATAAACAAAGGGGGCTTTCTCATTGTAAAGAGGATTTTTAGTTGATATCTCGAGACCTTTTTCGAGAAAGACTGGGGAATACTCACACTGCTTTATAATTACCAGAAATAACTTAATCATAAGGCCCATAGCAAATTTGTATGGGATGTTTACTAGTTTCAGGTGACCTCTTAGGCACACATCATGTCAAATAAGTACACCCCATAGAAATTGTTGACTTTATTATCTTTAAATATGCCATAAATTTCCATGGGATGTACTTACTTTTTTGACATGATGTGTGCACCAGTCTTGGACAGCTTTAATAAATCAGGCCCATTGGATCTTTATTCAAACAGATCCTACTGGTGAAGTTGACATATTTGAATAAATGACACAGTATATTCATTCATAAAATCTAAACTTGTGAAAATACGTATTTGTCACAGGGAAAATATAAGGAAGCCCCAAAATTAATCAACAGTATTTATTACAATGCAATTTGGACCTACTACCTTAAATCCACTTCTTACTTGATTACAACCATTTATGGTTGTTTTTTCACCTTCATATTGTTGTGAATGGTTTTATCATGCCAAAAATCTAAATATTTCTAAATAATTATATACTGTTGGAAAAGTTATCTATACTTGGTCTAGACTAATGTTTCTCAACCAGGATACCTCAAGAGCTTGCTAAGGGTTCCTTAAGCAATGAGCAATTTGTATTATTCTGTAAGGGTAACATTCTTCTCAGCGGCCATCAATGTAGGAGGCATTCTTCCCACTGACCACAATACTAATGTACAGGTTGACATTCAAAAATCTAGCCTTCAATAATCTGGATCCTTCAGCATGGATTTCAGAGCGCATTCTTCTTCTCAGCTTCTACTTAAAGGGTATATTAATGATTAAAATTCTGAGGCACTTTTTTGTTTAGTTGAACTAAAATTCTGTAAAATGGTTTTATTTAGTTGGTCAGCATTAAAATTTAATTTGCTTTTCCTTTAGTGTCATTTCATTTAGTGTTATTTCATTTTAAAGTATACAGCATATATAAACTTCAAAAAAACTGAATTTGCCAGAAACCCGAGGTTGCCGGATTTTTGAATGTCAACCTGTACGGTGAGCTGTGGATATGGTAATTATTGAAGGGGTTCCCTGAAGACCTGGAAGTAATTTCAATGGTTTAATGGTTTAGATGTAAAACAACTGTGCCAGGTGGATTAACCAGCAACGAATGTTTAGTAAAGGTTAGATTTACTTTTTACAAGTATACACATTAGTAACCAAAAAAACCCCATAGTTTCCTATTGTACTACTTAAAAGCATCTTTATTCGTTGTGCCGTGGGGAGGAGCTACAAAACTTTTTATCTTTATATCATAGTTTACAACACACGGGAAACACTCATTTTAGAAGAAATCATATAAATTCAGCATCATTCAATCCAAACTGCTTGCGTTATCTAATGTTAGTAAGCTGAGCAATTCCCAAAATATTTATGTGATTGCTGGTACCTGCTTTGGTGGTCATTGTTTGCACCCGGCTCCACTCACTCCATGGCCCCTGGTAACACTGGTTTGTCCTCGCTACCAAACGAACACGGCCCATCAAAGAGTAATTACTGCTCGGCTTAAGCTGTTCACCAAGCCAGAATATTTTCTTGAGTTCGTGGCTATTTGATATTTGTTCTGATTTACCTGGACAAACACTAGGACCCTGTTGGAGTAAAAATATCATTTCAAATCTTCACCTACAGCTAGCATTGGTCAACCAAGGACAGCAGATAGAGATGAAAAAAACTAATAATATAAATTCAGTTGTGGATTGCCCTAATTTGCACATTAGCATTTTTAGGGAATCATTTCCATATGGGAGTTGTATTGTTTTGTAGGAATTACCATATAGAGGTGCACCAATGCACCATGACATTTTTTTATTCGCTGGCTCTGTTCTTTTGGGGAAACTTTCCCATCTTTTCCTGTCCTATCAACAAGAAATAAGGTAGTAGTAGTTAATAATATTCAACTGGACTTCCCAACGTTTGTAGCCAATAGGAAGTAAAAGAAAATCTCTTCAAAAGATTGGAAATCCAGTGTCTCTCATCATAAGAGAGTCCCCAGTGAAATATTTCTTGTCTGTTTCTTTTCCAATAAAGTTTGTAGTTTCCTTCTTTTAGTCCAGGTGACAATGCTCATCAGGACAAATAGAAACTGTGATCTTCCCTATGGGCCTAAAGGCAGCGAAACAAAAATGTAACAGATATTCTTACCCCTACGCTGCTTTAAACAGGATTCTTAAAATATTAATGGATTTCTTCTGTGAGGGCAGGGAAAAAAGAAGTCCATGCCATGTGGGCACAGTAAAGTAAAACGCATACAAGAATTTTAATTACAATGTTATAATATGCATAAACTCTATTTGCTTGAAACGAATAAGAGGATCTATACATAAAGCAGCAGATCTGATATTTATCAAACATTCCCTGATAGAGAATCACTGCTATTGAAAATGCATGGACCTGGATGATTCTCTGCCAAAAATATTTTGGTGAATGTCAGATTCACTGCTTTATAAACAGACATCTAGGAATGAATATCCTAACCAAAGATTGGCTTGATATACTTCTAGCTTTATGCATTGACAAGCAAAGGGCTGAAGAAAGACAGTTCATTGCCATACACAAGTATATGATGGTTATGTTTCTCAACACTTGTGCTAACATGGCTACATCACTGAAGCTTATACAGTATATTGCATTGCAATATGTCTATACAAATATTTACATATATTGTTTAATAGGACAAAAAGTATCTTTCTAAATTCCCCACTGTTGGTCTTAAATCAAATAGTTATCCTGCAGATAAAAAGTTCACAAAGTCTTTTAGAATTTCTCCTGGGTATAATGATACAATGCAACCTCAGTGTTCTGGACATCTGCAGGTGGAGTTAACATCATTGCGTTCAGCCAAGGCAGTTAGGGACAAATGCCCTTGCCTGGCCTCTTGCTGTATTGGCATGGGTGTCATGTAAACAAAGACATCTCAGCTGTCATCATTGTGTTTAGCCAATCCAGCAAGAGGGCAGCCGAGGACAGGTTTTCCTGGCTTCTTTGGCTGAAGGTATTGACATGAGTTCTGAAGATTACGTATGTGTATAATCTATGTGTATGATTGTGTATATCAAATGGCTATGAAAAAGGAGATTATTTAGAAGTGATTACTAGTTATCAAGGGTTTGTAATGGGTTTAAATAGTACCATAATTAATTTGTAACTTTTTAACTTGCAAGTTTGCTTTAACTGACATTTTATGTGAATAAGGGACCTTCCTTTTGCTAGTACCAGTACCAGTTCATTCATACCAGTATCTGCTATGAATGAACTAGAAAAAGTTTAATGATAACATCTCAATGAAATTTTCATGATAACAGAACCCTGCCTCTGAAAATATCATGTCGATACTAGTCACTATTGTGTGCACAATGGGGCTAATATAATGGCATCATGGAACCATAATAAAATGTTATTGTTACCACCTAAACCACACTCTGATGCTAGCAATGTGTGTTTATGTGGGTAGAGACAAAAACAGAATATGAACTGCTCTGAAGTCCATAAAAGTCATGGGAACCTAGGTGGTGTAATACACATCAAAGAGATTGATTCCGGTAGATTGCACTTATGCCTGTGTAAGTCTGCGTTTTTTGACCAGCACGTGTAACCTGCACAAAACCTGAACCAACTTAGCCTGTCTTGTACCTGTAGTTTAACATGATGATGGTTATAACTATACCAAACAGACACTTTAAAACAGAAAACTAAATTCCCCTATGATACATGAAGGTAAAAGGTGTTTTTTTCTTTTGTGGAGCAAACCTTTATTTCCAGATCTCTCTCATCCCAATAACAGAGTTCATAAAGATATTTAGATGTTGGCACTTCGTTATGTGTCCAGGTAGCAATGAAAATCTCTCCTTTCCTTGTTTCATTAATTGTCAGGTTTATGGGTGAAAGTTGATCTTAGACAAAAAAAAGGTACAATTAAATTTAAAACATTTTTTCAAAGTCCTAAATATTTTTTAAAACAAAGCTACCAATATATTCTTTTCTTAGGATAAATGCTGGAGGCTGCCATTGCTGAACTTTTTCTGAAAATGATACTGGCTTGCATATTTTCTCTTTCGGTCACTGACCTGAAATCAGTATGTGTAGCTAGAAAGTCTGAGAAAGATCAGTAGTTCCAATTTGCATATGAGATCCGGGTCAATGACTCAGAAATCACTGCTGTCATTATATAGATTTTTTCAGAAGGGGACCAGCAATAGTAGCTTGCATTTTTATTTCAGGATAGGATTCATTTAACTTAACAAACAATAATAACCCTTCGGCTAACCAAATCTGTATAATTAAACTCATCTTCTATATTTTATATAACACTAAGCCACTAATTAATATTATTATTATTATTATTATTATTAAACAGGATTTATATAGCGCCAACATATTACACAGCGCTGTACATTAAATAGGGATTGCAAATGACAGACTAATACAGACAGTGATACAGGAGGAGAGGACCCTGCCCTGAAGAGCTTACAATCTAGTAGGTGGGGGAATTTCACACACAACAGGATGGGAGATATGTAGTGGTGGGAAGTAGTGGTGGTTTCAATTGACAGAAGAAGACGGGTAGGCAAGTTTGAAAAAATGGGTTTTGAGCGCTCTTTTAAATGAGCAGAAAGTAGGAGCAAGCCGAATAGGACGAGGAAGACCATTCCAGAGAGTCGGGGCAGCTCTAGAGAAGTCTTGTAACCGTGCGTGTGATGAGGTTATGAGTGAGGAAGTCATTAGTAGGTCATTGGAGGAGCAGAGAGAGCGGCAGGGGGAGTATTTTTTTACCAAGTCAGAAATTTAAGTGGGACAGTAACTGTGTAGGGATTTGAAGGCAAAGCACAGGAGCTTAAATTTGATTCTAAGGTGAAATGGAAGCCAATGGAGCGGAGGGAAGGATGGATGAGTCTGGCTGCAGCATTCATGATAGATTGTAGAGGAGAGAGTCGGGTTAGTGGAATACCAGCGAGAAGGATGTTACAGTAGTCCAGACGAGAGATGATAAGAGCATGTACAAGGAGTTTGGTGGTCTCTGGTGACAGGTAGGGGCAGATTTTGGAGATGTTGCGTAGGTGAAAGTGACAGGACCTGGAAATGTTCTGAATATGGGGGGTAAATGAGAGGGCAGAGTCAAAGGTGACACCAAGGCAACGCGCCTGAGGGGAGGGCCAAATAACAGTGTTGTTAACAGTTAGATATATGTCAGGGAGAGATTTGGAATTTGAGCGGGGGATGATGATGAGTTCTGTTTTATCCAGGTTGAGTTTCAGGTATCAGTCAGACATCCATGATGAAATGGCTGACAGGCAGCATGAGACCTTATCCAGGACTGAGGGAGACAGGTCAGGGGTGGACAGATAGATTTGAGTGTCATCAGCATACAGATGGTACTGTAAGCCAAAGGAGGATATGAGACTACCGAGAGAGGAGGTGTACAGAGAAAAGAGAACCGGTCCAAGGACTGACCCTTGGGGAACACCAACAGGGAGAAGAGTGGGTGCGGAGGAGTTACCATTGAAAGAAACTTGAAAGGAGTGGTCAGACAGATAGGAAGCAAACCAAGAGAGAGCAGTGTCACAGATACCAATGGAGCGCATGATTTGTATTAGAAGGGGGTGATCAACAGTGTCAAAAGCAGAGGAAAGATCAACGAGAAGGAGCACTAATAAATCCAGGGCTGCATTTCTTCCAGGGCCCAATGGGCCATGGCTTAGGGCACCATAGCCATAGAGGTGGCATTTTTAGTGCTTTGTTATCCTGTAACTGTATGTAGTTATGATATTCCTTTTAATGGGAAAGTCCATCTCATAGGACTCATTCTAGTGACATTTACTATTAACTTAAAGAAGCAGGCACTGGTATCCAGCCCTCCTTCCCGAAAGAAGAATTTGGCAGGGAGTATGCCAACAAATCTGTGGTCAGTGCATAGACATTGGGGACATTGGGGAGTCTGTCTAACCCTTGGTCTCTATGGGCTAAGGACTAAAGGAGGTTCCAACTAAAGAAGTAATAAGAGGTGGTGGGGGCTTTCAAGTGCTCCATGCACAAGTGCAAAGTTGCATGTGACAGGACAGCATATGCAAGTTTGATTATTATTTTCCTCTAGTTTACTGCTGCTGTTATTATCAATTCGAAAAGTGTGATATGGACACTATCTTGGCACCCAAATGACAACCAATGTACCTTTTAATAGCCCCCAATAATGACTAACGGGAGAGAGGGAGCCACTAGAAATTGCTTGTCCACCAAATTGTCTAGAAACACAACTGGTGCACTTCTTTCATTGTCATTCAGCTGTATTTGACCACTCCACTCCTTCCACTTAGCAGTGAGTTACTCTTCTAACAGACTTTGTTTTGCCCTCATTTATTAGATATAAAATGACTTTTAGGCAGTTTTTGGTACTGGACTGGCAAACTCAGTTTTATTTAATTGTGGTCTATAACCTAGTTTGCTATATCCCCATTGCACATATCTAAAAAAACTTTAATTACTATGAAGGTTTCATATTCACATATTTCACACTTTCAAAAGTCATTTTCAGTATTTTTAAATCTTGTTGTGCATGGGTGCTCCAAGCTTTAATGGACACGTAACTCAGGAGAGTCTAAATAAATTACCTTAATTAACAAAACTTGTATACTTACATATTAAACACAGCACATATGTCTGTGGAGAGGCTTTATTTGAAGGTTTTACACTGATGGTCTTCATCAAAGCAGAAGTGTTCAGATGACTGTCAGTTCTTATGTTGCATTGGCAGAAAAGGTATTTTGGAATTTTGTGTTGGCAATCGGGCTCACATTCATTTGTACTAAAAGAAAAGTCAGTGTAGAAAAATGTATTAAGATAAGAAGGCTTAATATGACAAATATGGTTTTATTTTATTATTCATTTATTATCCATTCTTCTCCTGATGTTGCAAGTTTAGTCATACAGTATGTGTGGCTTCACAAGAACTTCAAGTATTAATAAGGAGAAAATCCAGATAGTTGAAGAGACAACATAAACTTCCAACAAACAAAAATGCCAGTTGGTGATTTCTTCTCAACACTCTAGGATCTTCGAGACAGCTATAGACTCCTACCTGTAGCCCAAAAATGTCCCAGGGGCAAAAGACATCCTGAAGTTAAGCTGAGTACAAATGCACAATTATTGCCACTCAAAATGATCATTATTGAATATTTCAGGTGACAGTTTTATGAGAAATCATTGTACACACATCCTGCTAAATTGCTGCCTGTCAATTTTGATAATCTTTTGATCCGTTTGAGTGATTTATATCAGATTTTTATAACATGTGAGCTGTCTCGGTCAATTTCTCTAAATAGTCATAGTGGATAGCAGGGTAGAGTTTAACTATTCTGCTACTTATAAATTCAATAAAAGCCTATATTATGAAACAAATTCTTAGATTTTTGCAGAAAAATATGTATTACTACTTTGCTTTTTTGTTTTTGAATTGAAAGAGGCTTTAACCTTTCTTCCTATGTACACCTCAGGTGACGTCACCCAATGTAGTTAATGGATCTGTCCTGATGGATCCATGAATGACCAGCAGTGAATGACCATAATACAAGTAAATGGAGGAGAGAACAATGGGGTGCCACTCACTCATCCTGCCCTCCATTGAATAGAATGGCACTTTATGTACAACACTTGTTCTTTCATCTGTCACTGTTTTTATGCTGGAAATGACGATAATTGAAAGTGTGTACACTGCCTTATCACATTGGATAATCTGTTTTTTTTTTTTGTTTTGTTTTTTACTAATACCTTTGCAAAGCAATAACATGCACACAAGTTTACAACTCCAACAACTTACTCATTGCCATAAAATAGACCAAAGTCAAAAGATTCAGCTATTTCCTCTCTGACCTGCCAGGAACATGTGATATTCCCATCATTATCATCACAATGCAGGTTTTGTGGTTTGGCTTCATCTTCTAGGAGATAAATTATATAATATGTTACAAACAAGGTATTTCTCTATTAGATTTCAGTCTGTATATGATAATAACTTGCTATAAATATTCATACTTTTAAAATCACTAATCAATAACTAAGTACATTTTAAAGGCTACAACTTTCATTAATTGCAATGGGGAGAGTTATTTTTTCATATAATACACAGAACCTCATACTGACATCAAATAGCAGATGAACACAAACTAAAATAAGGTTAAAGCTGACAAAACCAAAAATGTAATAAAAATTCACTGCACTCTTGATCAAAATATGATCAAAATATCAATCAAGGTTTGATCAGCAATGTCTGCTCAATGGAGGGAGCAGTGGATAATCAATTTGAGACGTTCCCGTCCTGCATCCAGAATTACAAAGCTAGCAGTGGCATCTTTGAATTTGACATTTTAATAGACTACTTCTGTTAATAGACTTGTGATTCTTTGCTGTTACGGCCTTGGGGTTGATGTTGTCATGGAACAGAATTTTGGTAAATAATTTATGTCTAACTTGTATTCAATACACAGACAGTATTCCCAGATGTTTTATTGCTGAATGATTGGCAAGTAACATGTTAGAACAAAAAAAATATCACTATTTTCAGTATGAAAGGATTCTTTCTGTGCCAGGGCATCATTATTATTTTGCATGAATGCAAGCCAGGACTGGTTTTCGGTGGATGCATCCCAGGAGTCTCCTGACTTGCGGATTACACAAGGGGATAAGCAGCTCATCTTGTGTAACCTGCAGCTCTATATTCTGCTGCCAGTATGGCAGATGCCCATTCTATACCAAGTGCTTTGTATGCATATGGGGAAAACAGCACATAACCCCAATGTCCCTGTTCTTTACACTGGAAAAGCTGTGTTTATAGGCATTATTCTCTACAGTATTGTCCCAAGAACCTGGACCACAGTGGACCCCCAGAAGCAAAGGATTAATTTTCTATTTTTCATATACATCATATAGATTAAGATTTTGATGTGCTGTACATTCAATTCAATGTGCCAGCCCACCAGAAGACCCACTTCCGATGTGCACATTAAGATTACAATGCCAGATAGTAAAATTTTATTTCTAGTAATGTTGATAATGTCTCCCTTGTTCCTAGAATGCCTGGATGCCTGGATAGCAATCAAAAGACTTATGTGAGTTATACATCAATTGATGATTGTAAATGCAAAGATTTGCAGATTTGTATCCTTACTTTCTTCTTCACTGTTAAGTCGGGTCTCAAGGCTTCTCTCCGGCAAAAAACTTAAACTAAAATGATCTGTTTCACTTGTTGCATTCAAAACTATACTACATGTCCAAATATTCTGCTGTGAACCCCTGGTTAGACTTCTCTTCAAACAAGCATTTTTAGAAGGAGATCTGAAAAGGAGAAAACACTTTCACTTACAAATAAAAACAGGAAGATACAAAGGAAACCTTTTTAAAGCAAAATGTACATCTGACCACACAGAGAACTGTCTACACTAGTTCTCATTTGACCCAAAGACTTGTAGCACATCTTCCTCTCCCCCCTTTAAGCTTGCACAGAAAGAAATGGTATTGTTTTGGCCGAAATAAAGGGACACATACTTTATTGTAGCTGCAGTAGCCTAGTTTTACAGTGTGTGCATCAATCCCTGCTGTTTGTGACTATGGAATTGACTGGTCTCCAGTTTTGTTGCGATTCTTACTTATCCTGCTCTTAGATTATCCTAAAGCCCTAGTGTTTAAAGTTATTGGACCTGTAACTCTAACGTGTTATTCTGGCTGCCTCTGCTATTCCTGCCCTCCCTACATTTCTGTATACTGAAATCCTTGCAATAAATGTCTCACTTATAAAGTCCTTAGTCTAAGTGTGCTCCCCCACTCTGTGACCTTGTTTGCCAAACTATTGCTCACCTGTTCTACCTAAGGTTTTTTATGTGTCTGACGAGTGTTCAGTATATTCATTCGAAATATAGGGCTCTGTTAATTAACTCTCTTACCGGTAGTTACACTTACGAGATGGCAGACTAACGTTAAATGGTTGATGGCAGCAACTGTTGGATTTCAGGTAACCCAAGATCTTTGACAAAGTAAAGCTAAACATAAGGGAAAGCGTTTTGTATGGCTAAAATTATGTAGATATAATAAGGCTATTAAGTCACAACCATGTACATACCTCTCTGTGGTTGTCATGAGAGTCACATTCACCAGATTTCCCAACGCCCTATTTTCTGACCATGTACAGGTCAATTTTCCTTCTGGGTATGACTGGACACAGCTTAGACTTTCCAATAATGTGACACCTAGGTGGAAATCAAGAATTAAAAAACACAAATAGTACTTTTGTAACTATTCCAGACAAAACAGTAAAATAGCCCTTTTCGAAGAAAGTCAGCTACATAAGAAAATAGAAGTTTAGTGTCTATGTTATAGAGCATACAAGAGGTGATCAGAAATACTTTTAGGAAGCCTGTAGGCCAAAGTAGCCCCACAGCTAAAGAAAGAAAAGGATAAGTGAAGGTCCTGCATGATGGGGTGGGAGCCAGGCAGAGGAGGGGTTAGGTTCTGGTGAAAGATGGGATTAGGGAGAGGTAAGAGTTAGTAAGGAGAAGATGTTGGGGAGCATAGTCAAAGAGAGGAAAGGGTATAAAGTTCTGGAGCAGTTTCAAAATAGAAAAGTTGTATTTTCACATACCCCGCCCCTTCAGTTTTGGTTTGGGGTTTAAAAAGTGTTTGCAGTGTGTCGGTTGTCAAGGAGGGCAAGGGTCTTGGCGGGTATATAGAGGGTGTGGGGTAAACCATCTTTGATGTTAAAGGGTTGAAAAAGGTGTTTTGAAGGTAGTACCCAACGATTATTGGCTATGGTCTCTGGAGTGGTGCTGGGCGGCTGGGGCCATTTTGGTTCTGCTGGCTTAAACAATAGTTTGGGGTGGACCTTGCATTTCAGGACCTGCAGCTTTTGGTGTAAAAACAAAGAATGGCTCAGTTAATAATAGTTTTAAATAACGTCTGTCCACACCCATTTTATAATTCTAAAAGGTAGTCAGTGTCCTAATTGTGGGAAAAGGGGGGTGGATTGGTACTGAGTGTTAAAAGGGCTGAGGGCAGCAGTTAGGGAAGGAAGGCCTACACTGGTCATGAAAAATACATAGTGGCTGCTATTGCTTACTTTTTCTGAACATGCTATAATTTTTGGTTGTCTAGCTTATCCATTTATTTCAATATAAGAAGCCGTCACTAACTTGAAAAATGTATATACATAAACACTTTTGCATGGTTGTTCAGGATAATGACTCAGAACATAGTGTAGTAGGGTAGCCAAAGGGTAAAAAAAACATTGCAGCTTCCAAAATTTTTATTGCATTGTAAAATGTCATTCCTTTCTTTGTTTAAGGTGATAAGGGTCCAAAATTCTATCTAAGGTTCTCACAAAATTTTCACTTTTCACGTTCACTGAGTTACTCTTTAAATATAACTTATTATTGCCCCTGAATGTTGAAAGCTCTCCAATACTGGAGAGGATACACTTTCATCAGTGAGCCTCGATCATTCAGCAAACCCGGAATGGATTTCTTAAAAGTCATTTGCAATTAGTTAGCAAATGTTTTCCATCCTGGACCAGATCCATTCCAAGTATGCTGGATCACCCAGCTTTACTGATGAAAGTGTATCCTTTAATAAATCAGGCCCATTGCTCCCAGGCTTCATACTAGTATTACTGCATCATTTTTTCAGTTGTTTTTTTCATTTAGGAAACAAATCTTTACCTTTGCTTTTTTTTTTACTTACTACAATGATTAGAGACCCAAAACCCACAAGGAAAATGTCAACTTAGAGGCTGTGACTGTATTCTGCAGTTATGTTTACTATACTACAGCGTGACTTTTGATGTATTAATTAGGAATCAGTCAAACCTTGGTTTCCTGGAACTGCAGACAGCAAACAGGAGGTTAGCCAACATATAACAAAACTGTTCTTCCTCATTTCTGCTGAAGCATAATCTACTTTCAGTCTCACTTCCAAGAGCTGTGATAAAACAAAAAACATGAAATATTCCAGGCAAATGTAAGACACAAATGAATGATTTATTGCAAGCAGTGAAAGTACATGAAATTTATGTGAGGGATAAGGACAAGCACTAGAAGGAGATGTTCAGTTATGTCCAAGATTGTAAGCTCTTTGGGGCAGGCTCCTCTCCTCCTGCCTGTTGTGTTACTGTTTGTATCTGTCTATCATTTGCAACTCCTATTTAATATACAGTGAAGCGTAATATGTTGGCGCTATATAAATCCTGTTTATTACTAATATTACCAATAATAATGTTGAGGTACAAAGAACTTTTTGAACAGACAATAGAGAGGCGTGTCATAGAAGCTTAACAGTATATTGCTTCTTCTCTTACTGTGAACAGTAACAGGCTGGGGGTGGTGGAACTGGAGGAAATCTTCCCTTTCCTCTGCTTTTCTTGCCTGAGTTCTACACAGTGTAGGCCCAAGCTATTAAACCAACATATCAGACCTGAATGTTACACTGTAAGAACTCCACTCTCCCAATGCAGTCCCAGGAGATCCAGGATCACTGTAAAGTACCAGTTCCACTCTTCCTTCACTTTGGCATTTTTGCCTTGGGTGCAAGAGAACCTTGTCTTGAACTGCATTTGGTACATTGTCAAAATGCAAACCATACAGTGGTACTACTTGACAAACTGCACCATATTATCATTATTATTATGTGGTACTGAAAACCATATTAGATATGCAGGCCATTTATTTATTTACTGTGTGTCTCCACTCTGTGAGCTACAATTTTTGTGTTCTACAACTTCCAACAAAGCTGGGAAAAAAGAATAAGTCTGAAAATATTCTCTTGGTGACATAAACAAAATAGGGGTAGGCATCCCACAGAATACATACTACATGTTTGTAATATGGATAAAAAAGTCTTTAGATGTATGAAACTGGATTCAACATCCCGTGAAATTATATTGAAGAAAGTAAATGTACAAATATGAGCTATATCTAGACCAGGCTTTCTGAAACATGAGGGAACCCTTTAAATAACTTTCAGTTCTTCAGGGAATGCCTATAGCTCACAGTACACTAGTATGGTGGTCGGAGGGAAGAATGCCTCTTACATTGCAGGCTATTGGAAAGAATGTTACTCTAACACCCTTGCCAAAAAGAACATTGGTGTCAGTTAAACTACCTGGGAGTCACAAATTGCTCAAGGAACCCCTAGCAATCTCTGGAGGAACCCTAGGGTTCCATGGAACCTAGAATTGGAAACACCAATCCAGACTGTGGAATTTCTCTATTTATTATTTAACCTTTATACATCTGTTTCCACTTTGCTCCATGATCATGAATGAGTATATATATAAAGGGGTTTTAATGGTTATCAGTTTCACCAACCACAGCTGTAGATCCCACATTCTCATACATTACTTACAGCTTTTAGTAGTCTTTTTAGACATGGCTACACAATGTCAATGTCAAATTGTCAACCTATATGGACAAATACATCCATGGCTGCAGGCCGCTGAATATGTGTAGTTGATAAGCAGTAGCCACACTGTTTTCAACCCATCTACCAGTCTTGAAAACAATGTCTACAGTATTATATATAGTAATAATTTCAGATGTCACCATTATTTTTCATAGAGTTGTACTAGGATATGGAAATTCAATGGCGCCTCAACAAACCTTGGCAATGCAGTGGTCATTAACCACTGGGCAATAAAAATACTTGCAATTGTAAAATTGTATTACAAGGACAACATTATACAGTATATATACCGGTATATATATAGTCATACAAACAATACATAAAAAAATTAACAAAGAATGCTAATGCTAAGAATGCTGTAAGTCAGAAACAAAGCATGAAAGAGATCACAATCAGAAATATTTCAGTGTTCTATTTTCCCAAGGAGTACAATGATCTATATTTCTTATGCAAGATAATTAATTCTTCAAAAGATCTTCACTTTCAATTTGATTTATAATTAAATAAAATAATCAGATCTAAAGTGAATCTGTGGAAAATTTAGAAGCCATTCGAGCATATAGTCAGTTAAGTTTTAAAAAAGTCCATCAATTTCCACCACTAGGGAAATAAACATATCCCAGATATAAAACACTATGGACATAGTTGATTCAGAGGAAAGAAAAAAAAACCCTGGTTCAATTTGCTCCAACAGGGAAAAGAAATTCTTCCTGATTCCATGAGGCAAAGGGAACTTTTTTGGGTTCCAGTTGGTTGAGGACAGATCATAGTGTTGGTAAATGTATCATAGCTGTACATCCAATTACGATCAATTTATGTCTGAGAATTTTATATCCGAGATAAATGATCAAAAGGGCAGTGTTTTTGGACAATTAATTTCCAGTTGCAATAATAATGCTGCTTATGTGTACCAAGTCTAAAAATAGGGCTAAAATGAAGAGTTTCCTAGTTGTGTAAAATATTTCCAGTTCTATTACTGAGATGCGAAGTAGTGAAAAGTCTCCCCAAGAGGCACAAAGTGAGGAGTAGAAATATGGCATTTGGTATACCCTATTTTCCAGTCTATTACATCAATACCCAAAGGCTGAAGTTCTGTTCAAATGCAATACCAAGTTGGACAATATTTACATATGCAACCATCGTCTGAGACGATGAAGGAGTAGCATATCCTAAATAACATATCTTAAATATCCTACAAATACCTGCCCTCCTTCCCATCGCCAATACACAGAATTAAGTTTTTTGTATTTCACAGAAGATAACAGCAGGCAGATTAAAATTTTCTATATTTCAATTTAATACACGGGAAATTACAAGAACAGATATCTATCAAAACCAACAGAAATCTTTCAATTCCTGTAAACAAGGATCTTTGCCTAAAAATACAACACTAACACAAACACCAAGAGATGATGTAATTTCTTGAGTAGTGATGTATTTGAAGTATCATATAATCATTTTATTCCCCTGAGTCCAGTAAAAGTTTGTTCACATACATATATGTGAACTGAATTACTTTATTTGGAAATGTTTTTTCTTTTTCAACTCCCGGGTCTAAGACTTTCAAGGCATAGAAAAATAAAAGAAGAGAAGCAGCCACTGGTGGGGATCAATCATTTTCTGAATCTCCCCTGGTTTTACCTCTCATTATCACTTGTTGGTATTATTATTTACATGTATTCTCCCAGGCGGAGCAGAATATCAGGTTGTAGTGTGTCACGTCACCTGGTGATTACAATTCTCATGAAATTTTAGAGAAAGAAAACAAAAGGCTTTAGAAAGTGGACAATTTATTCTGCTCCGAAACCTGGACAGAGTCCCGGCCATCAGCCCAGAGGACATTTCAGAGACATACCAGCCTTACAGACAAAAGGCTATCATTTCTGTTCTGACAAGGAAGGAATACAAGTGAATAACAGCACACATGCTTATATATATATATTATATATATTAATATTATACTATATACATATTATTTCCTTTAAACTGACCTTTCTGTAAAATTACAACTTGCTAATTACCTAACCAGCACAATATACAGCAACAGTATCTAAAAAAAGTATAAAATAGTTCTGCTCGTTATCATTAAAAACAGCACTGGAGATAAGTTGATACTATCAGTATTCTGAAGACAAAAGGAAGCACTTTGTCATTCTCCGTCCCCAAGTAATCACACTGCAATATTGTAACTTTGTAGTGAATCAAAAGCTACAGAAGAGGATGATCTGTGTCAGATTTTTCATTTAACACAGCTAAGAACTTTACATGGCCTAATATAAATTTGCTCAGTCCAGTAAGTGGATAATGCCAGTGTTCTGCCGGGAAAAGCATATGAAGGCCGGGTCGGGGGGTAGTTTAAAGCCAGGGGTGTGCATGTAATGGTGGCTATGGCCGGGGTACATAAGAGTCTGCAACACTAGGCAGCCACCTGAAACAAGGAAAATAAACACTTTTGAAGGTTTTATCCAATGTAATACTACTACTATATTTATTTTATTATGAGGGTTTGACTACACATGCATTGCATTCATAGCATGCCTTAATTTTAAACAATATCTGCTGATATACCTCTGTCTACGTCTAAAATCAGTGAGGCCTTCAAAGTATTTAAATTGATATAATGAGTAGATTATGACCAATCTGCAAAGAGCAAGAGATGTATGCCACTGACCAGGGAAACGGTGTTGTCCACCCCAGGTCCCGTGACAGTGACTGGCTGCTAGAAGCGAGCAGTTTGTATCCCAGTACCTAGAAGTGCCAGCTTCAGAATTGTGGACATGCTGCTAAGAAGCATAGAGCCCCGAAGAAGTGCGGGTAAGCTGAGTATAAAGCGGTTCCAGAAGCCCTTTGTATAGGCAATGTCACTTTGCCCTGCATGACCCAGATAGCATTGCCTTTAGAACGTTTAACACGCTATTAATTGTTTTAATTTCTGGCAATATCTGGTCATCTGAGGATGTGAATCATTATAATTATGTTGCAGCAATATTAACTATGAAAATGATTTCTACGTTTCTAGATTAAGGCTGTCCAACAGGATGCTAAATTATCTCTGCATGACTCTCAGTCTCCCCACACATCTATGGTTCCTAGTGGTAATGAATACACTCAAGAACTCAATGAACTTGATGGAAGAATCAACAAAGTATGACAACTTGACTCCAAATTCCATTGAAGTCAATAAGAGGAGAATATTACCACTTATGTTTTCCTACTTTAATGAATATTAGTCATACTGCTGTTAAACAAATGGCATGAGAAGCTGGGAACTGCTATAAAAGGACATGCCAATGCCCTTTTAAAGCATTTTAGCTACTTTTAAGCTGAGACAAACCATTTTTAGTCAAGTGGTTAAAGCTTTGAATTGCTTGCTACAAACAAAGGAGGGGTAACCAAACACAAATGAACCCATAAAACGAAAACCTCCTCCATTTTTTTAAATACTGAAAAAAACAAGGTAACACAACGTACCCCTAAAAAGGTTGGGTCTGAAAAACACAGAGGGTACACAAGAACTAGTAACCCATCACATTGTAAATCACACATAAAGAACATTGTATAACACTATATAGTTTCCCTCTCCCCATACTCCACTTGTGTGCTCTACATAACCTGCTCCAACACACTGCCATATAGCTGGTTAGAACCTTTTTTCTTTAGTGAGGGGGCTAAAACATACCACAGACCATCCTTTTTGCCATTGTTGACCAAAGTCAAGCAGGGAAATATGAGATGGAAAATCTGCACCATATGATCGGTTTCATATATTTGCTGTAAAAGGGAAATTGCTGAAAACTGCAGTCCCTCCCTAGTCCCCAATATATTCCCAAAATATAAAGTGATATAGGGAAAGGGCCAGCTGCACCCTTTATTCGTTGTACTGCCCCAATGGATCCTGCACTGTACCCTATATACCCTATTATAAACCTTAGCTATAAACCTGTTACTATATCCAAACTATCTTATACTCTGGTGCTCCTGGCTCTGTTTTAATTTATCCGGCTATTAACTGCTTTCCTGCTGAGACTGCTGTGTGTGGGTGCATACAAAACTTCATTTATAGTAAGACAGTATGAAAGGAAACAGTTTCTGCTGTGCATTCACTTTAGAATACCTATAATGCCCTGTGACACTGGTGTCATGTCAGCATTCCACAATAATGATGTATTTGTAAAATAATAATACCATGATACCATATAATACAATAATACCGTAAAAATAAGAATACCATGTAAATATAAAGAATTAGAAGAAGAAACCTAAAAAGCAAAAAAAAAAAAATAAGTAAATAAGTAAAACATACAACATAACTTAAATGTACTGAACTCCTGAACACTGAGACTCCCCTGTGCCATTTATAAGATAGTGTCTGCTCCCATCAGAAGATTCCAGGAAAGGCGTTATAAGTTTATGTACTGCTATTTTATCATTTTGGATAGCATGTAGGAAGGTTAGAACTCTTGTGAGATGTTAATCACTGTCTTTATTTATCTTAATAACCACAGTCTCTAGTGCAGTGATGATGGGAAATACAATATTTTTACTTGGAACAGAAACAGAAAGTTAGGGGAATTCTTACAAACAGTAAAACTATTATAGATTCAGCTCCGATGCTAGTCCCTTTCATTAATATTTTTAAATCTATTATCATGAAATTAAATCAATCCTTGTGATTGACTACAAGTATTCAATGGACCATCCACTTATTCAATATTCTTTAGGTAATACCATTGTTTTCTAATTCAATCAACTATCGAAGTCAAACTGTATCCCCAGCTTGAAGAGGGAGTACTCCTCAATTCAGGGACATCTCCAGTGAATTTATACTGAGTCTGGGACTAATAGTAGGACCTCCCAAAAATACAGAAACAGAATATAAACATACCCAATTATATTCAGAATTTTAAAAAAAATGTAGTTAAAAGTACTATGTGAGGTCTATTTATAAAGCAGAGAATCTACCATTCCTTGGAATGTCAATCTGGGGAATCAATCACTGCCATTGAAACGCATGGACCTTGAAGGTTCTTCACCAGGGAATCCCAGATTTACTGCTTAAAAAATAACCCCACTTGTCTTTTTGACAGCTCTTCTGAAGGATGGTTCTAAACAATTGCTTGCAAGTGATTATTTTTAGAAGTTAATGATTTATCAAAATAATACACTGAGATGATAATCCTGGTTACATCCTAAAGCATTAATCATTGAGAAAAGCCCCTGAGGATCCATAAGAATATAGGAATCATTGACAATCTTCAAATCATTGAGAAACTCATCTGAGAATCTTTGAGAATCTGGAAATCATTGAGAAATCGCCCTGATTACATTTGGGAACCTGAGAACCAATGTGAAACTTGAGAATCTGGGAATAATTGAGAAACTCTTCTAAGAATCATTGAACATCTAAGAATCATTGCAAAAATCTCAATGAGAATCTGAAAATCATTGTCCTGATTCTAAAAATCATTGATATAACCTTGTGATAATCGATGAAAATCTGAGAAGCAGTGAGATTCTTAGAATCATTGGGAAAAACTTTCGAGAATCATTAAGAATCAGATAATCAAAGAATTATTGAGAAAACCCAGGATTGCCTGGCAGAATTGAAGATAAATAATTGACAAAAAAATTCTAAATCAATAATCTCCTTCTTCTTCATAATTAATTTTTTTATTTTTTTTATTTTACTATTAGAAATGGCCCACATTTATATATAAATGTTTTCACTCACAAATCACACAACAACATTTGTCACATTTGGGTCAATTGAACAAATCACTAACTGAATTCAGAGTGAAAAATGTGTAAATTTGGGTAAACGTTGGGTGGATGTTGGGTCAAATTATTAGAAATAGATCAGTTACAATTATACAGTAAACATCTTTTCCATCGGCCTTTAAAGTGAAAGTAAATCTGTAGGTTTAGTAATATGAGATTAAGAACTGTTTTTTAGGGAGGAAACAAAGCCGGACTTCTTGAGTTCTTATTTGAAGTCATTCAGTAAGCAATGAATCCAAGACCAAGATGACAACTTCAAAGCTTGCTCCCAAATCTTTATCCTTACAGGTTCCTGTACACTCACACAAACAGCTCTGCCTAGGCACTGAGTTATAAAACATCTTATTGTTATAACTTTAGCTACACAAAACTAAAATGCAGCTGTAGAAGACAACAAGTGCTATCAGTTCACATGACAAACTGTACAATGCCAAAGATCAAACACATAGCAAAGGTTAAGCCAATAACAATGTTACCTCTGTTGAGCTTCCCACTTGATGTTGCTGTGAAACAATAGCTGTAAAATTTGCTGGTACTTTGCTTTTAGAACAGCTTCCTCTTTTTATTTCATGTTGATGTTATCTGCATACAAAAGAGAAAAAAAATCAGTTTCCTGTTAATCAGATCCAGGGTTTGTTGGGCAATTCTTCCTGTGAAAAGAGCTCAGGAGCAATAATGAAACGTCCCTAGTACCATGAAAACATATGCATTAATTATTAAATATTTCTAGTTTGACACCTTTTTCAATAAACTATTGTTTATGTCTCATTGTTTATTTCACAATTTGTTAAGAAGGAAAGGGAGGAACTGTCTGAAGAAGTTGCATAAATGTAAACTCTTTACATGGTTGTCTGGGCATAATAATAAATGGCATACATTAAGGACATGGCTGTAAAGTACGCGTCTTTCTAATACAAGATATGGTCTTGAATACCTTGTGTATGTATGATGGGTTAATTGGCAAGCTGCAGTGATGCCTACCCTCGTTGGTGCTTTGATAGTTATCAAGCTTCAAAACCTCTACGCAGGATGATGCTAAAGCTACGTACACATGTCCAAAGGTTCCCGCCCGATAATCGGCTCAGGACCGATATCAGACGAGAATCTGGCGTGTGTACAGCATCCGCTGTCCATCGTCCAAACGACCGTCCTGGTGGATCCACGGACCATGGACAACGAACGATCCTAATGCAAGGGAAATGGGGGAGAGAACACAGCAGGGTGCCACTCTGTCGTTCTCCCCCTCCTATCTCCATAGAGCAGAATGGTGCTGTATATTTAGCACTTATTCATGCATCGTGCAGTCCTTAGTTGTTGGAAAGGATCGTGAAAGATCCTTTCCAACGACAATACTTGCACGTGTGTATTCAGCTTTAGAATACATACACCACATAATATTGAGTAAACAATGGGCTTTCTTCAAAGTTCTTTGTTATTTGCAATGTTTTAAAAACTGGACCAGATCCATTCCAGGATTGCTGGACCCCCCAGCTTCACTGATGAAAGTGTATCCTCTCCAGCCTTGGAGAGCTTTAATAAATAAGGGCCAACATTTAATTAGAGATGACCAACAGCCATCCTCTGACCTCCTTGAGTGCTCACTAACAGGACTGAAGCCACACATTTATTGGAGTAAATAATGACCAATTACATGCTGCCGCAGATTATGTTTTATATTACGAGCCACTCACCTAGTAACTACATTTTATATGAAAAATCAAATCCATGAAGTGGGTAAAATCAACAATTGAAGCATCCAAATCCACTAACTAATTACGTCTCCTATCTAAGCAGATTTATGTGTGTGCATGTAACTAATTTAATTTTCATTTTGCATAAACTTTTTACTAATATTATTTTCCCTTTTTTGAAGAGATTTTCCTCAATTTCTGTTCTGTCAACTTTTTGCCAAACCAAATGAAGTAGGGGAACTCTCCAACAACTACACATTACAGGAATGTCCCCTGCAACATGCCATTTCCAGTGCCACTGACTTTTGCTTTCACACTTCTGTTGCTATTAATTATAGAAAATGTCAATAATACAGAATGAGAGCCAACACTTCTATCCTTAATCTTTTATTACTTCACAATTAGGGCACAAGTGTTTGTGACAAAACAATTAACAACCTTTGCTGCTCCTCAAACCGTGTTACTGCAAATACAAGCAAATATCAGGTGTATTTTATTTATTTTTCCATTGGTGGTGTTAACAACGTTGACTGATATTGCTTTTTCAATTCAATCTCTGGACCCCTCGCCAATGATATTGTTAACATCTTTAGCTGTTGTGGATTTGATTTCATTGGTGTTTGTTTCTGGCCTAGCTTTCGTCTGACCTCATATTACTTGTCGGCTGGATTAATCTTTGCTGGACTACCCATCTATGAGGTCTCACTCTGTCTGGAAAACTTCCTTAGGATGACTTACACCTTTGTATGACAATGCACATGCACTTGCGATAATACTTTCTTCCATTTGCCCTCCCGGCCTAGTTTGCCTTTTGGTTTTTCTGGTCTCTCATGTAGAGAGTAGTGATAGAAATTAAGGCAAAAGTGACACCACTACTAGGTACTGGGTGAAGGGCATTAAGAGCTCCTAATTTATTAAATATATGTTTAATCATGAACAAAGGGCCTAATTTATTTAAGTTCTCCAAAACTGGAGAAGATTAACTATCATGGAATAAACTGGGTGGTCCAGTAAACCTGAAATTAAAAGCTCATGATTTTTAAGAAATCCATTCCAGATTTGCTGGAACAACCAAGGTTCCCCATGACAGTCTATCTTCTCCAGTCTTGGAGAATCTTAAAAGATCAGGCCAAGAGACTCTACATGCTGCAGCTCAACAGTGTGATCTACCAAAAGGCTGTGGATGTAATCAGAGATGCAAGCTTGTTTTATTTGGTAAAGGTCAGGTTGTTAACATTGGCTGTGGACAGGTGGATCACTCCCCCCCCCCCCCCCCCCCCCCCCCCCCCCCCCCCCCCCATCACCACTCATCCTTCCCAAAAAAATCCTTTTTGCAGAGGAAGGACAGGCAAGCATCCTTCAACAAATGTTCTTCAAGCTTTGGCCATCTTGGACACCCAATACTTTATTATGTCCTAACTTCTGAGGTTGAAGGTATACAAGTGTAGCCTAAGATACTCCATGACCATCATAGCCGAGTGATGCTAGTGCTTTTTCCTTGCCCATCCTTTGAGGGGAAGAATATTTGGCATAGCATTTCCATACATTGTAGTCCAGAATAGTGCTGCTGTTCGGAATAAGGCCAAAAAATCTGACATTTGGTTCTAATATAATCGTGTTGTTCAGCTAACTTTGGTTGGCTTGTTCTCTGTACACAACAGGCAGCTTTAACCATGCCATGCACATTATTAACGGGATCACCAGTATCGTATTCACGAGAATGATTATGACCTGTATGCCTGTTATCGGGGTATACAGTGGTGATTACCTGAATTTCCTGTAATAGGTAATAGGTCCTTCTCCCTGATGATCACTAGTAAATGGGAACACACCGACCTGTGGCCAATTTTAAACAGGTAAACAGCACCTGTTTACTGAACTGATGTGTATTTATATTTCCTATTAATACTTTTGCATCCAAAAGGTAAATGTGACTGCTATGCTTCAGGGTTGGAAATTGCTAGTGTCCTGCTGAGCTGAACTTTTGCTGAATGTGAGGATCTTGGGTTACACATCCAAAGCTGAAAGTCCTCTAGGTAAACCACTTCTCTCTCCTTCATTAAGACTATGTACACTTATCAGATTGCTTTCCCTGGAAATGACACCACAGACAAGTTTATGTTGCCCAACATGTAGGTTTTTAATCGAGTATCTGTAGAACTGTCCTCCTATGTCGTGTAATGACACACTGCTCCCCGCACATGCACGATCCGGAGTCCGTAAATTTAGTGGTCTGTGACATCCAAAAGGTTGGGGCCCACTGCTCTACAACACTTGCTCCATTGTTTGTCGCTGGAAACAAGAACGTTTATGCACTAATTAAACAGATAAAACAAAAAATGATTTTTAATAGAATGGTTAACAAACAGAAAAGGGAAAAAGTTCATTGTTAGGGTTTAGATATGCTTGAAAATAAATATTTTTGTTACAATTAATCCACCTGTAGTTCAGCCTTGAAAATATTCCTAAAGTATTTTTCCACTAATGGGAGACTATTCCTTTTGCAAACTGTTATCTGTAAAAAAATAATAATATTAATCTACAAACACATCAAGGAAAGAGGCCTGTCATACGGCACCAGCTAAATTATAAGATAAGAACCATGTCAATTCAAATTGTATGTTTAGTAAAAAAGTAACTGAAGAAGATAAATATCAGTACAATTTGATAGCAGCGCGTGATGCTTTGTGTGACAGATAATAAATGCAATATTCAGCCCAGTTCAGCCTAGGTAGTCAAATGTTTCCACTATGCTCATCTAAAATCAAAGAACACTTTTTTCTTCTTCTTGTCTAAATATGACAAAAATGTTGACATCCTTCATTCTACTAACACATGTTCTTCAGCACTTCTGGTACCATATCTACACAGTTGCTCCAGTGGCGCAATCGGTTAGCGCGCGGTACTTATAAGACAGTAACTGGTGAGCAATGCCGAGGTTGTGAGTTCGAGCCTCACCTGGAGCACATTCTTTTTTTTATTTTCACACTGACTTCTAAATGATTTATAAATCTCCTCAAAATCAATAAATATAGTTATTTGTTTTGCTGGAATATTGTATATTTAGTTGTTTTTTTAAAAGTTTATTTTACGTTGCAGAACAACCACGGCAGGAGTTTAATTAAAGGGGTAAAAAGATGTTTCCGCCCGGTTTCGAACCGGGGACCTTTCGCGTGTTAGGCGAACGTGATAACCACTACACTACGGAAACTTTCATGTGAGCTGGAGTTTTACACGTGGTGTAAATAGGTTCATTGACAACTATTACTTACAAAGCACACCCACATACCAACCTGGTGATCACAGTATTTTGTCATGTGACAAAGTTATGCTGAAAACAAATGGCAGCTGCTATAGTTGCTGTGTAGCTGTGTAGACATTCTAGCAGATGAACAAGAGCAGATTAGGCGGAAGTGCGTGTGTTTATGGAGATGATGGAGTTGTGACTATTTCCATCCAATAGAAGGATCATCCCTCCAGAGTATGAGAAATAGCCTGATCAGTGTAAGCAAGCTATTTCCCTTCCATAGAGGGATCTTTTGCCCCCCAGTGGTCAGGTCTGGTATAAGGATAGGAAATAGCCTGCTCATATATAACAAGGCTAATTCCCATCCCGTACAAAGACCCCCATCATTGCCTTAATGGTCAGGTCCAGTATTTGGATAGGAAATAGCCTGATCATATAGACCAAGACTAATTCTCATCCAAATCAAGGACCTTATGAACCCTCTTAGTGGTCAGGTCAGGTATAAAGGCGGGAGCACACTAGGCTGGACCCACCAGGGAACGCCCCCTGAAGTGAAATCCCTCTCCTTCGTATGCATTGCCAGGCATTACCTTCAGGGAGCATTCCCTATTTACCGCGGTGGAAGTATCAACGCCGGCCGCATTAAAAAGGGGAGCAACTGCAAGGGGGCGTCACCGGAGCTCCAGCGGCTCCGGCTCCAGTAGTTCCTAACGCCCCCTGGCCGATCCGCGGGTTGCCCGCCAACATTAGGCCAGATTGGCAGGGGGCGTTAGGCCGAAATGAACTACTGGCTAGGCCATATCTGGCCCAAAGTCCGGAGTTTGCCGACCCCTAGGATAGGAAATAGTCTGCGCATACATGACAAGGCTAATTCCTATCCAGTAAAACGCACTATCACGTCACTCAGGGGAAAGTTTATTTCCCTTTGAATGACACTGGACTCCGGACCGTGCATGCGTAGTCCGTAGATTGAGTGGTCCGTGAGCTGCAAAAGGTTGAGGACCACTGCAGTAATGCCGCCCCATGATGGTCAAGTCTGATGTAAGAATATAAACCAGCCCGCTTATATACACAATAAGGCTAATTCCCATCCCATAGAAGGACCCTGGCATTCCCCACTAGTCAGGTCCAGTATTGGGATTGGAATTATTCCCATTCAGGTAGAGACCTTGGCCATTCTCCTAGTGGTCAGATTCATATAGGGATAAGAAACACTCCGCTCATTTATGACAAAGCCAATTGCCATTCTGTGAAAGGACCTCAGCATTCCTCTGGTGATTAGGTCCAGAATTAGGATAGGGAATATACAGCTCAAATATATATATATATATAAGGTTAATTCTCATGAAATGAAAGGACCACACTATATTTCTAGTCAGGTTTGATATCAAAATAAAAAATAGGCTCAGGTTACACACAGGTTTACTGCACTTTTTATAGCTAATTGCCCACAAATTGAAGAATAAATTGTGAAATGTATCTCGCTTACAAACATGGGACATATGTCCACACATCACAAGTCTTCAATAGATCTGGTGAATTGCTTATTTTATACCCTAGGGTTACACTGCTTTCTCCTACATACATGTCAAAAGTACCAGAAGATGAACACAAGGCCTACATTTTATACAATATATTTTTAATATGTATATATATTAATATTATTAATATATTATTTATATAAGGTGATAAAGTATCCTTACTGAAAGATATGAAAGATGAAAATGTCATGAAACAGCCTGGAACACTAACTCTTAACTCACAGGTTAATCCTGTGTAACCATGCTCTTATACATACCCACTGACAATTTTTTAAATATATTTTTATTTAGAAACCTAAGCAAGCAAATATATAAAACATGAAATAGAACAGATTACACAAATGGCAAACAAAAACAGATTAAATCAACTACAGTCTAGCACAGGCATGGGCAAACTACGGCTCAATAGGGATGTTTCTCCGGCCCTTTGGGTGGTCCCCCTAGTGCCACCCTGAGCAGGGTCAGAAGAAGGTCCCTGCTGGGGGGGGGGGCGCACCGGCCAGAGCCACGGAAAACGTCCCCTGGATTTGAGCCTGCAATGGGAGAGAAGGGGAGGTTATGCCATCATAACGTCATGTTCAGTGGTGTCATGATGGCATAACCCCGCCCACTCTCCCATCAGTCAGCCCCTGACTAAAAACAAGTTTGCCCACCCCTGATCTAGCATGTAAAAAAGGGAATATAATAAACACAAGACTATCGCTGTCCTAGTAACAGTGCTCCATTGATCTCTCAAGGGGTTTTAGGATAAAATATAAAAGAGCAGAGTGAACCAGAATAGAATAAGAGAGGAAAGGAAACACAGGAAAGAGAAAGATGGGGGAAATTGAAGGACAAGAAAAAAGGGCCTAAGGGGATTGAAAAAGGGGCCAGGGACTATAGCTGCGTACACACATCCAATTTTTATCGTTGGTAAACGAACGACGAACGATCCTGCACGATATCTGCGAACGATCGTATGGCACCGATCCTGTACCTACAGATAACGACACGATCGTTCAAAGATATTGTACACACGATAGATGCGATCGTTTGAACGATACAGGAAGTGACGTGCACCACAGGAAGTGTGCGAACGTTCGTTCACCGCGCATGCTCAGACCATGGACGATCACTGAACGACCGTACACACGATAGATGGTCAACGATCGTCGTCCAATCCGATCCGGTCGTTCATTTCCAACGACTATCCTCGTTCGTCGGCGTCGTTGGTTACTTTTTTTACGAACGATTTTTGGCCAATCGGTCGTTCGTCGTTCATTTCCAACGATAAAAATTGGAAGTGTGTACGCAGCTTAAGACTCTAAGTACTTGCAGACATAGTAGCAGATGTTGTCTATTATCCGTCATTTTTCCTGTACCCCCATATCATCTTCAGAAATATTCAGTGTACCCTCATACCTGCTCCCCCTTTCTAAACCCCCATAGCACAATGTAATAATACCAGTGCACTCCATAATCTAACTTTTTCTGTACCCCCATATGATCTTCAGAACATTTTGGTGTACCCTCATGATCTGCTCCCCATTTCACCCAGTAAAAATACCAGTGCACCCCATCATTTGTCCCCCCTTCCTAAAACCCCCTATCACCATAGAAAATTAGCAGTGTATCCCATTACTTGTCTCACCCCAATCCCCATACCATTTTACAATATTATTATTGCACTTCTTCTAACCCTTCCTGTACCCTCATATCACCTTGAAATAATTCATTTGTACCCCAACACTTGTTCCTCCCTCCTGAACCCCTGTATCACCCTACAATAATACCAGTGCACCCAATCATGTCTCACCTGTACCTGTATCACATAACAATAGCGGTGCACCCCATCAACTGCTCTTCTTTCTGAACCCCCAATATCACCCTGCAGTATTTTAAGTGTTCCCCATCACTTGTCTCTCCCTTCCTAAACCCCATATCACCAGGCAATAATATAAGTACACCTCATGAAAAGTCTTCCCCTTTCTTTATCACCCTGCATGAATATCATTACCATACCATTCACCATCAATACCAACTGTCTTACCCTCCCTGTATCCCCATATCACCCTGTTGGAATGCATTAGTTGGATGAAATTAACATTTTTGCATATCCTTCCGAGTTTGAAATTCAACTAGACTGTGGATAAGGCTGGTGGGGGTTGATTTTGGAATGTCCCTGAAGACAGAGGAGTCAGGAGATATTCACTAATGAATTGAGAAATAAGACATATGAATAGGTGAAATTACCCCCTATGGGGTTTGTTTTATTAGCTTCCCCTTGCCTTGCATTCTCTTAGGACAATACCATGGTCTGAAAACCATCAATAGAGCTGTGGTGACCCTCTGACTATATCCCCCCTCCTCCTCCCACCCCCACATAGAACCCCCTACTGGTGGATAATAGAAGGAAGATCCCATAAGTGGGGTTGGGAGGACACCTGAGTGAAGGGTGGATGCATGGGTGTGGCTGAATGTGATATGGGGTCCTGACTATAAAGGGACCACACATACCCCAAATCTCTATTTCTTTGGAGCCCAAGACAGGTTACAGGATATAGTAGACTGACTCTGCATAAGGTATCACTTCACCCCATCATCTGTTTTACCTTTCCTTTAATCCATATCACCCTCAGAAAATGTAAGTGTACCCCATCACCTGCCCCCCATATCACCCTGAAAGATTACCTGTGCACCCCAATACTTGTCTAACCCCTACGTAATCACAATATTACTAATGCACTTTCTAATAACCATTCCTGTACCCTCATACCACCCTGCAATAATACCAGTGCACCCCATTACCTGTCTCCCCTTCCTACACCCTATCTTCTCTCCCCCCTTCCTGAACCCCATATCACCCTGCAATACCTGTGTACCCTATTACCTGTCTTCCCCTTCCTAAAAACGACATTAATAGCAGTACACCCGATTACCTTTAACCCCTTACTTAATCCCAATATCATCCTAATGCACTTCTATTAACCCTTCCTGCACCCTGATATCACCCTACAATATTACCAGTGTACCCCATTACCTATCCCCACTTACTTAATCCCAAAATTATCCAATATTACTATTGCACTTCTAATAACCCTTCCTGAACCCTTTATCAGCCTGCAATAATACCAGCGCACCCCATTACCTGCCTCACCCCAAAATTATCCAATATTACTATTGCACTTCTTAACTCTTCCTGTACCCTCATATCACTATACACCCATTCATTACCTGTCTCACCCCTTCCTGTACCCTTATATCAGCCTGCAATACCAGTGCACCCCATTACCTGTCTTCCCTTTCCTAAACCTTACAATAACACCAGTGCACCCCAATACCTCTCACCCCTTACTCAATCTCTATATCCCCCTACAATATTACTATTGCACCTCCCATAACCCTTCCTGAACCCTTTCCCTCAAGTCTACTTTTCCCGGGTTTCATGTTTGATACGTGAAGCCCCGCCCACTTCCTGTCATCTGGTCGCCGTCACTTCCGGGTCCTCCAGGATTGGAACTAGGAGCTGCCAAAGATGAAGATGTCGGCTGTGGCGTATGGCGGAGAGAGCTCGGGGATTCCTTCTATGGCCAATAGCGGCATTTCAGTGACACCAACCTTGTCGTGGCTGCCCGATAGCGTGCTGCTGGAGGTGCTGAGCTTCCTGTCAGTGCGGGATCTCATCCGGAGCTGCCGGTAAGAAGTGTCAGGGGAACGCTGGTGTGTAAACATTGCCATGGAGACCTGTGTGCAGCTGTCATGGCTGTGTATATGCAGGCCAGAGGGAGAAGGCCTTATTTATGTTTTTATGTGTGACTGATAGGGGACATGGGCCTCTTCTTATCCCTTGCCCTCTCCTCCATAGGAAAGTAATGGGTTGTGTCCAGCTTATTGCTGAGTACATCACTCGCTGACTATCTCTTCCTCTCATTAGAATAATGACAAGTAAGGCAGAATTCTGTCACATTTTTATTGCTGCTGTGACACCCGATCTGACTTTCCCTGACACAACTGGACCTCTTGCAAAAGTCACATCAAAAATGCCCAGTTAGCTGGAGCCCCCTATTGGTGGTGGCAGTAATATCACCACTATGACCCCACCCCCAAACAGTGATGTCACATAGTTTAGACCACGCCCACTTAAAAGTTCTGTGTCAGATTGTTCCAAAATGATGGAGAGGTGTCAAAAAGGTAACCTGTACTTGTTGCGTTTCCATTGTCCTTCCACTAATATAAAGTAAATATAAAGGTTGGTCGCTTTGGTTTCTTAGTGAGTTTATAACCTGGCCGGAAGATGATAATAAGATCTAAGGAAAGGAAATTATGGCCAGGTATCCATATCTCAACACACCCCCTGGAAGTTATAATTTGAATTACCTAAGTGCTTCAAGAGGGTTTTATTGCAGGTAGTAACCTTTGTTATGACTTCATAGTTATTTGTGTAGTGGATAATATACTCCTTGATTAAAGCTGGCTACACACGTTCAATTATAGCCGTTGGAAAGGATCTTTCACAATCCTTTACAATGACTAAGGACTGCACGATGTATGAAGGAGTGTTGTACATACAGCACAGTTCTGCTCTATGGGGAGGGGGAGGAGCGACGGAGCAGGACCCCACTGTGCTCTCTCATTCACTTCCATTAGGATCGTTTGTCGTCTATCGTCCGTGGATCCGCCAGGACGGTTGTTCGGACAATGGACCGCGGGCGCTGTACAGACGCTGGATTCTCGTCCGATATCGGCCACAAACCATTGGACATGTGTGCGTAACTTAAGTTTGGATTAAGATAAGGAAGATTTGGGAGGAAGGAATGGATTGAGCAAAATAGGAGTTTTATCATTGGTAATAAGTGGTGAAATAACAGTGTGTCCGCAGCCAGCCATCAGGTAGGTGGTTGACCCAGCCATGTGTACCTACAGTGCTTTGCACACTGCTCAATGGGTTCCTTGGTGTTTTATAGGAGCCCCAGGGCCTTCTATCTGTAGGGGCCAGCTCACAGAATCCAACAGGTTGAAGTTTAAGGACAAATATTCAAACCCCTTCTTAATTTACTAATAAAACTTTTTTTGTTGTTATCTATGGCCATGCCCTGGAGACAAGGCAACCCAAAGCCCTTTGCCCCGGACCAACTCTGCCAGTTCCGAAATGTATTATTAATAAATAGTATTTATATAGCACCAACATATTATGCAGCGCTGTACATTAAATAGGGGTTGCAATTGTCAGACAGATAAAGACAGTGACACAGGAGGAGAGGACACTGCCCTGAAGAGCTTACAATCTTTACGGGTCAACAATTTGAAGTTCTACTGTTGCGATCATTTTTAGGTTTGTTTACAAAATCCCTTAAAGAGAACCTGTCACTTCGACCATTAAAATAAAAAAACAACAGGTTGCCTTGTGTGAACTCCCTCAACCTTTGCTGTGCTACCCGACCTGCTTTGCTCTGACCTCAATCGAAGTAAAAGCCTCCATAGCCAAATTGTATGTAGTAGTCCCTGTTCTCAGAACCTGATCATCACCTAGCTTTCTCTTCTATAAATGTCTTTATTTTACCTTCCTTCACATTTATAACCCTGCAGTGATCATTTTTTGTTGTTTTTTTAGAGTCTGCAAGCGTTGGAAGAGGCTGGTGTTGGATAAATCTCTGTGGAGACATGTCGATTTAACGCCATACAAGGTCGGTTTTGGATGTTTGACAAAAAGTTTTATTTGTTTTTTATTCGGTATAGACTTTGTTCACCCTGCTTCCCCACACACACAGTTTTTAACATGCACCTGCACCCACAACAAGCACCAGAGGTATGTGTGTATGCAGAAACAGTTTTACTATTATTGTTACTGTGCAGCCAGCTGTGTTCTGTGCCAAATCTGCAAGCTGTGATGTCGTCCTGGTTCGTACCCCTTATTCACATTTAGAATCTTGGCCTCAGGAGTACCAATGCCTCACTTCATTATTTTTCCACTTCTTTAAAGCAGAATTAAAGAGGAACAAAACCCAAACTCCCCCAAAACACAAAAAACTCACTTACCTTCAATTCCGCAGGGCAGTCCAATCCATCCGGAGGTGTCTTCCATCGGGTCCCACATCGTCCCGGCTCATGTATGCGCAGAAGGAGCAACCAAGAGCCTCCCGGGATGCATGACGTAAGTGTCCCGGGAGGCTTTGCACTCCCATTCATTCTCGATCACCTAGGCGATTGAGAATTAGGGAGCAGTGCTGCACCCTTTAGATTTTTTTTTTTTTTTTTTTTTTAAATAAAAAAATAAAAAAACAGATTTTTACTTTATAATAAAAGGTTGTCTACGCTTTTATGTAAAGTGAAAATTCAGAGTTTAGCTACGCTTTAAATCTTCGTTACTCCCCTTTCCCTAGCAATGTATCGCCACTTTCTTCTTTCTCTTCTTCCAGTAGATGATCTTCAGCCGTCTTAATTTGCCAGGCCAGATGACGTAACTCCCAAGCGAGCACATTGGGATTTCATTCATTCCCAGCATGTGCAGAGGAAGCCAGGAATGCTGGGTATCCTGACAACCAATGCTCATGCTGCACATGCACAGCTCAGCTTTTTGTCAGAAACCTGGTGCAATCAGGCACGTAAGAGGTAATATTTTGGAAGGGATATCACCTGTCCCTTTCTGCAATAATAACCCGCCTGAAAAGTGAATTCCTGAAAGTTATATTAATAGGTTGATTTAGATATGTTGTTGTTTTTCATGGATTTAAAATAATTACCACATTTAACTCCAGCTAAAGCTTTTGCTTTGTTTTAAACAAAACAAAAGTTGTAAGAAACCCTGGCAGCAATTTATAGTTTGTCCAGACATATGTAACTGTGACAGTGGCTGGACAGTTGGGTCTGTATGTAAAGCTGATGAAAAATCTCTCTGTAAGATGTTACCTGGACAGAATTATTAATTCCCTTTTTAATGTACAGCGCTGTCTAATATGTTGGCGCTATATAAATCCTGTTTAATAATATTAATTCCCTGTAGAAGCTTCAGAATCAGGTCAGTGGAAGGTGAAGTTGCATGCACATGTACATTGCATGCCTACTATAGACCTCCATAGTTTTCTCTTTGGTCCTGAGTTTATCTAACGGACTTGCCGTTTCTCTAGGGCACAGATTTGTATTTTACTGGTCTGTCTAGCACAGAACTTGTAACGGTTTTCATAACTGTAGAGGGGGGGACAGGAAACAGGTGGTTAGATGTTCTCATAGAGAAGTCAATGCTGTATGCAGTCACTACAAACCAGATTCACAGAACAGATGTGACTGTTCACCACCTGACAGATCAGTGTCAATGTTCCTGTCCTCTAAACTTATTACGAGGGAATGTAATTGTAAACGTAGATTGTTTTTGTTGGTGAAGGTTATAATTCAATGTAAATAACCTTATGGTTTAGTGTTTGCTTTGATGCTGACCTCCAGCCAGATAACGACACATAAATACAGCTTCATATTCATTAATAAACGTATTTTAAGCAAGCAGTGCACATACTGAAGGTGGCTTGGTATTGGCCTCTGGCAGTCACTCAACAGCAGAGCTTTATCACAGTGCTGCTTCTCCTTTCACTTTCCTGACACAGGAGGGGGAAAATTGGAAGTGAGAGTAAAAGTTTTCCTTACCTGCTATTCAGGGCAGTACTGTGTGGTTCATTTGTGTAAATTTCAAAACTTGATGGATAAAAATAGAAAGTCTGTTTCAACTAAATCATCTCTGATATATGTATTTCATTTGTGTTTGAAGCAGTGTGCTTCACGTTCACTTCATGTGCCGTTTCTCTGTTTAATGGGTCAGCCATATTTTGTTTGTAAATGCATTTTCTTTTTTTTTGGTTAGCAGTGTTGAACCCAGGATTTGTTTTAAGGTGGGTGGGAAGAAGTTGTAGGCAGGTGGCAGGCCCTACATTGTGACCTAACTCATCCATAAACACGCAAAAACAGCTGGTTGGTTACTGAAAAGTGCCGGGTGGTGCACCCAGCTAAAAGGGTCTGGGGACAACTCTGGTTAGTGTACAATAATTGTTGCTAACTGCTCATCCCAATCACATGCCATGTGATATGTATAGAAATTAAAGTGAAACTCCATTTCTTGAGGTTTCAGGAGATCTGCTACATGTAAACTAGTTCATGAGGAATGTTTTTGCTTTCAGCAGCATAGCAATGTTTGGGAGGCCATGTTTTTAATGTAATCATTACCATTCTTTTGTCAGATGCCAGTTTGCCTTTGGGGTGTAGTTGCCCCAGGATGGCATGTACATGATATATTGTATTGTGACTTTGATGATATTTTTTCTGTTTGACAGCTGAATTCTAAGATCCTTTGGAATTTGGTCAGACGATGGCTTGGCACCGGCTTGCACACCCTGAAAATCAAGGGACTCTTACTGTCCATTAAGAAGCAGGAGTTTCTAACACCCGCCGTTCTCCAAGTGTTGGATAAGCGCTATCCCAGCTTGGAAAACCTACACTTGGAAGAGACAAACCTTCGTTCTTTGAGCTATGACTGTCTGCCGTCCACCTTAAAGATGCTGGAGCTTTCCCAGTGTGAGATCCCAAAGTCCTGGATCACATCACCCAACAAAAGCAAAACGCTTCCAAAACTGGAGACATTTATTCTGAACAATGTGTCATCCTTTACCAACCATCATTTGGAAGCCATCTGCAGTCAGTCAGCCCTAAAAACCCTACACCTTTGTGGCACATACAGAGTCACTGACATTGGAATACAGAAAGCTGTTTCCCATCTTAAAGGACTTGCACACCTAAAACTTAACGGCTGTGATATTACTGACATCACATTGCATTTGATCGGTTGTCATCTGAAGCACTTACGGACTTTGGCTCTAACCAATTTCTGCTCTCTGACAGATGATGGTTTGTCCTGCTTGTCCGGTGTTAGGACTTTGGAGAAGCTGTGGTTGGAATATTGCTTTTGCCTCTCCTCGAACTGTATCATAACCGTGTGCATAAATTTGCCAGCCTTAAATTATCTGAACCTCAATGGGATCTTTTTTGAGGGCCAAGGAATTGACGAAATACGAAAAAGCCTCCCACACTGCACAGTTACGAACTCCTTTCCCCATGTGAACTCCATTCCCAAGTATTAAAGGAAAGCCATTCAGGAGATGGTGGTACCTGTGCTGCTTTTATGCACTGTACACCCTTTTGATACCAGCTTGTACTTGGAAATATTGGCCTGATTTATTAAGTCTTTCTTGAGGAAGATAGATAATCATGGGAGAACCAGGGTGATCTATCAGACCTTATCCTAAATTGAAAATATTTGCTAATTAATAGCAAATTATTTTTAAGAAATCCTTTCCAGGTTTACTGGATCAGCCAGTTTCTCCTATCTTAATCTATTATCTCCAGTCTGGGGGAGCTTTAACCCCCCCTAGAGGTAATCCCAAGTCACACTCGGGGTCGCTTTTAACTTAAAAAAAAAAAAAAACACTTACGTTTCTGTCGCTGTCCTCCGGCGTCCTGCTTGTCCCCGCAGCTCCTGGGGGCACGTCCTTCCTCCTGGATCTCCAGCCGCGAAGTGCAGAGATGAGATCTACGGGGTTTACGGTGACGTCGGTACATGCGTCAGTGCGGGCCGGCGGTTCGGTGGGAAATTCAAACAATTTTGTATTGGATTCGATACAAAATAGCTGTATTGAGTCCAATACAAAGAAATATTAATATAATATAATTATATATATATATATATATATATATATATATATATATATATATATATATAAATGCTACTGTACACTTACATGTTTAAATATTTTTGTTTAATAGATTTTTGTGTTTTGTTATTTAAAGATTATTATTAAATTTATTAAATATTAGTGAGGTATGCCTAAGAATTATTGCCTACAATGAAAAATAAATTTCCATGCAAAAAATTGTACCACTTTTTGCATGAAAATTTGGAATGAATTAGACCGCTAGGGAAGTTAATAAATCAGGCCTATTGGGTTGGGTGGATGCGTATAGGCACTTTCTTTTTTTTTTTCTGTATAATGTGTGTATATATATTGTTTTATATACATATTTCCATGTATTTGTTGTGCTTGATGCCACTTACACATCATAGTAATAGTTCAAGCTGTGCATTGTGGAATATTGTTTCTTTCTATGTGCATTTACCAGTATAAGGTCCTGTTCTAAATTATTTAAATTCCTTAATGTTTGTGGGGAAACATTGGGCACTCTTGATAAAAAAAAAACAAAAAAGGCTGCACCATTCTGAAATCTGAGATATGCAAACCTGTTTACTACCTTTCTTTCTACATTTGCATCAGCTGTTATTATATTACTTTTTTAGGACATGTTTTAGATAATTCAGGGACTTATTAAAATGGAATTTCAGCCAAACAGATATGCTGGAGAAATAAATATATATAAGTGGCTTTACTCTGACCCTGTTGGCATTTCTCTGCATTCACTCTTGTAACTCATGTGCCCACAGCCATAGGATTAACCTAGGCAGTAAGGCCGCTCATTGGATGTAAATGGTGTAATAAATTTGAGGACAGAAAGTTTTGTTCATCCTGTATGCAGGTTGGGCTTGCTCCTTTGCAGTGCATTATAATGGATGTGGTTTAGACCTTGTTCACGCCTCAAATGAAGGACAGAAACAGAATGATTAAGTTTCAGGAAGTTAGGACTTGTTCACACTGGCTTCTTGTACAGCAAGCTTCTTGCATGTGAAACAAATTGGAGCCTTTAAAGCAGGAGTGTCCAACTCTGTCAAACTTTTTTTTTTGGCCCCCAAAAGTATCCTAAATATAAATTACACCTGGCCCACCGCTGCATTGAAATAGCGCCGCTACTACAATTCCTGGCATCACTCGCGTCTATAGACCAGCGGGCTCTCTGCCTATGCGTGGCCCCGCATTGGATTGTTTTATAGACGCAGGGAATTTTAGTTGCGGTGCTATTTCAGTGAAGAGCCATCCATTCCAGCCATTTATAACATTAAGCCCCGCATTGGACAGTTTTCTTGACGCAGGGAATTGTAGTAGCTGTGCTTTTTCAAATTCAAGTCTGGCCCGCGACTTTGTAAGCTTTTAATTTTGGCCCACTGTGTATTTGAGTTTGACACCCCTGCTTTAAAGTATCATTCAGTTTAAGGAGGTTCATCACAATGAATGCTTCTAGTAGGCTTAAATAGGCTTGTTCTTGTACCTGTTGTATAAACATTCAAAAGCATTGAGATAGCTGCTTGGTGCAGACAACTTGAATGTGATGTGAACAAACCTAGCAGGGTTTCTCATCCGGAATTCATTCAGAGGTTGTTAAGGGTTTCTTGAGCAATCGTCCACCCGTGCCTCCAAGGTCATTTTGTCTATCTGTAAGGATGACATTCTCCCCACTGACCAGCAATGTAAGAGGCATTGTTCCTATTGTTCCCCAGGTCCATGTACTGTGAATTGTGGATATAGAAATTATAGAAGGGGTTCCTTAGAACCTGAAAGTTTTGAAGGTTCCCCCATCTTAGCAAGTCAAGAAACGCTGCCTTAGTACAGTATTCTCCTTTCACCCCATTTCCCAACAGCTACATAAATGTTTATGTAGGGAGAGGCAGAGGAGTTGGGCCAGCACATTCAATAATTAGACTCTCCCAGAAGAGGAGAGGCCTACGATATACAATAAAGGATAGAGAGGCCAGGGAAATTGGCAAATATTTGCTACTTAGTTCAAAGACACATTGCACATTATTACAAAATCATTGTGTTAAAATACAATCATTCATTTTTAAGTTGGTGAGAGAGCCTCTTTAAAGGCTTCAAGGAGCAGCTGCTTGAATGAACAATTTGTAAAAGCTTGCTGTTCACACTGCTTTCACCCAAGTTGAAGTCCGAATGAACAAGGTGTTAAAGTTCTGCTTCCAGCATAAGTCTGTCTGTCTGGTTTGAATCACTAAAGACCTTTGGTGTGTCTGGGATTTTATCATATAAAAATTTGAAATTCACATTAAAATTGCTTTTAGTTTGTGCTGTAGTAACAGCTCAAATTGGAAGTCCCTGGTTTCCCTGGAAACTGTTGCAGAATTACAGTCCGGCATTACATGCGATACAAACCCAGGAGCCTATTTCCCATATAGCCATCCTACCTGCCTGCATCCTAAAGTTATGTCATTGATGTAACATCCAAAATTCCTGCTATTTCACAGTGCTGGTAACAGCCAAATATATGGTTAAGTCTCATTCTGTTCAGGGAGCGCTGTACAAATGAGAAAAAAAACATTTTGTTGCTCACATTAGTTCAGGAGCCGTCTTGGTTTGTTTAAGCTGCCTACACACGTCAGATTTTTATCGCCCGATAATGGGCACCGGCCAGATATCGGGCGAAAATCTGTCGTGTGTACAGTCGGTGTCGTTCATCGTCCGAACGACCGTCCTGGCGGATCCACGGACGATGAACGACGACCGATCCTAATGAAAGGGAAGGGGGAGAGCGTGCAGCAGGGTGCCGCTCCGTAGCTCTCCCCCTCCCCTCTCCATAGAACATGAACGGTGCTGTATGTACAGCACTGTTGATGCATCGTGTAGTCCTTTGTCGTTGGACAACGACAAAAATTGCACGTGTGTACGCGGCTTTACTTAGCAATTAGTAGCTAATTTCTGCTCCTACACTTTAGGAACTTACGGGGTGAGGGGTGAGTCTGCATGTCCAATCCATTAGAGGATGATAGTAAAATTAATCTGTTTAACCAATTCAGGTACTTGCTTTTTTTAAATAGCAGTTTGTTCTTAGATTTCAAAAAAGTATGGCAAATCTTTAGGAGCCGAGGGGACTTTTGAAGATAATTCAAATATAAAGTGTATTTGAAATTATAAATGGCCGCCGTAAAGTACTAAAATGTAATATTATGCAAGGGGTAAACTGCAAGATATTATTTGATTATGTGGGAGGTAGCTGCACCTTAATCTGGCTTTGGATACTAGAATGTTGTCAGAGGTACACATACAATCCACCTGAAGCATCATAACATTCAGCCCTTCCCCAGCCTGAAGGCACAAATGACATATAATTATCACTGCATCATAGCAACAATTCTTAATTGTCACAATGTGTAATACTAAATTTTATATTACAGCAATTGTTGTTGCTTTCACTTTTGAAAGCAGTTCCCATATTTAAAG
Organism: Pyxicephalus adspersus; assembly: GCF_032062135.1. Lineage (NCBI taxonomy): Eukaryota > Metazoa > Chordata > Amphibia > Anura > Pyxicephalidae > Pyxicephalus > Pyxicephalus adspersus. The sequence goes on from NC_092859.1 coordinate 15,583,585, forward strand.
TGGAGAACAGCTATTCACAGCCAAGGTTCCTCCAGAGTTTGCTAGAGGTTCCTCGGACTGTGGTGGCTACTGACCTCTCATTTGATGATGTCTGCATAGTTCTTGGGCAAACTCCATTTGGTGTAGCCAGCTGTATGTAGCCAGCCCTAATGATGTTTTTAGTTTTCTATAAAGGGCGATATTCCACATATATGAGGCATTCTTTTCATTGGCTATCAATTTATGAGAATTGACCTCCTCTAAATTGGTCCTGATAGGGCTTCGTCAGAGGTAAAAATGTTGGGAAAGGCTGAGTTAGATCAACACTATTTGACAGCCAGCCAAAAGTGTATGAGACCATGGGCTGAATAGAGATGAGTGAGTGTTTCAAACATCCCAACCTCCACTTTTGAAGAGATTGCAACTTTTAAAACTGGCAATCTGTAGCCACAGTGACAGTCCATGGCTTGTTAAATTTAATATGGCGGTGCTGGTGGTATGTGGCCACTGCTGCTCTATTTCTGGTATACTGCGACTCTTAAGTGAGCAGAGCTGTGAATTTCCCTAAAGCAACAATAGCTATTGAAGAAAAAAATCACTAATCAAACGTATCCCTCTTTTATATTTATATATATATATATATATATATATATATATATATATAGCTTTATAAACATGGTGATCATATTTATTAATTTGTTAAAAATTTAAAAATTTTATCCCAACTATTTATCAATAAGCCCTTAAGAATTCATGCTCAAAGTTAGGGCAAATCTCCCAATAGCACCAGCTGGTCAAATGAATATCAAGATTTCATCTCACTTCCTGCAGTGTCTCTCGGACAACAGTAACAAAAACTAAAAGTAGCCCTTACTCTATCACACCTTTAAAAAAAGCTTGAAGTTCACCTTAAGAAAAGGCACACTATCCTCTCCAAGCCATGTTCAAGTTTTAAATCTTTCCATGAGCCAGGAAAAATTGCAAGTGACGACTTTTTTAAATGAGATCCAAAAATGTTTGTATTTTTGTGATGGAATTTAAGTAAACCATTTATTCTCAATGTTGTAAAGGTGTTGGCTGTCACTCTAACTGGCTTCATATGGTGCCACTGTAAGCCAAACACTCAACATTTTCCTTGGCAGATTAGGGATTGGTGAGAGATATCAAAAATAGGCAGACAGAGACCCTAGCTTTACCTGCTCTATTATTAGGGAAAAAATGTTTATTAATATTGAGGTTGGAAAGTTTCACTCCCTTCCTTTCAGGGATAACTGTTGTGACAGGGATAGAAAGTAAGAAGAAATGGCTGTAATTAAAGTTCAGAAAGCATTACAAACCAACAAGGTTTCTATACCTTCCGCCCAAAACTAAAATTAAAGTCTAGGAAGATTTACTTATCCTTTTCTTCATTCATCCCTTCATCTTCCAATCTGTGCTGTAGCGCCTAATGATAAAAAAAATTGACACCTAATGAAGCTTGCTGTGTTGGGGTGGCAAAAATTCTACAGGCAGGGAAATATTGAGGAAGTTATTGTGAAGCTAGCATGGGACCCTCTGAGTCTATAAAAGACTCCAGATGAAGGCTCCATGCCTAAAAAAAGTAGGAGGTAAACAGGAGGCTGAGCTTCTGATGGAAACGGTGGAGCAATGTGTAAAGTCCCTCCTTAATTTGACAAATTCCTGCCTCAACCCACCAGGAGCTCCAACCACTGCCAACCCCCTAGATTCTTTAAGTAGCTTGGAGATCCCGTCACCGTTAACTACAACTGCCAACAAGGATTGGTGCAGTCACATTGGCCTAATCTTTGCATCTGGACAATTGGACAAATAGGTTGTCCAATTTAGTTTTTTATTGCACTTTGGGGGGCAAACAGATACCTTTAATTTTGTACATAAGTACAATTATTCTTTTAATGATATCAGAGCCACTTTGGGCTCTCATCCCACTGGCTTGGAAGCTGAAATTTTCAATGAAGGATATATGTATGCAACATTATACATCAGATTCACTCTTTATTCTTGCGTAGTATAAATATATTTTTATATCGGAGTATATAGTGTGTTAATATTTTGCCACTGAAAGTGCACAGTGTGCTTTTTTTATTGTAATATTTGATTTGCAATGCCTTTGATCAATTGCAATGAAGTTGAAATTTATTTTCTTTATAAATGTTGAAGTAATTCAAGCTTGCATTTTACAAATGATTGTGTTATCCAAGTTTATCCTATAACCAGCATAACTGGGTCTCAGGTTCTTCTGATCCACTCATGGCCCTCAAACAAATCATAGCGTGTAAGTGATGAGCTCAGCTGGAGTAGTATAAGCTCGTTTTTGCACTTTTGTTTAATTTGTTCATTTCTATGTAAATGTTAATTTCCTTTTTTTTCTCTGAAGCAAAAATATGCAGTTTGTTCTAATAAATGTTAGTTTTGTATTGGTCTTTTATGTCTTGTGGTTGATCAGCTAATTGCTTCTGTTCTAATCTACACTTAGGTAATATGGTAGTGCTGGTAGGAGGAGGGCAGGAGAAGCAGACAGACCAGTCTAGCATGATAAGGTGACGAGATTGTGTGTGACACTTGGAGATTAGACTGTAGCAAGGGTGTGACAACTGCAGTTGTTATTTACATGACTATTTATCACCCTCAATCATCCATTTTCAAGAACCCCAGGGTTCTTCCTAAACAGAGTTTCTCAACCAGGGTTCCTCCAGAGGTTGCTAGGGGTCCTTGAGCAATCAGGAATTTGTGAAGCTACGTACACACGTCAGATTTTTATCGCCCGATAATCGGCATCGGCCAATTATCGGGCGAAAATCTGCCGTGTGTACAGTCGGTGTCGTCCATTGTCCGGACGACCGACCTGCCGGATCCACGGACGATGGACGACAGCCAATCATAATGAAAGGGAAGGGGAGAGCGCACAGCAGGGTGCCGCTCCGTCGCTCTCCCCCTCCCCTCCCCTCTCCATAGAGCATGAACGGTGCTGTATGTACAGCACCGTTCATGCATCGTGCACTCCCTTGTCGTTGGAAAGGATCGTGATCCTTTCCAACGACAAAAATTGGCAGTGTGTACGCAGCTTAACTCTTGGGTCCGGTCTCTGGAGGCCTACTAGGAGCTTGTTTAAAGTGTAAGTCAACGTTCCTCATGATCTACAATTTACTGTCCACCTTTTGGAAGGTTAGTTTTCTTTAAAGCTGTTTAAAGTGGACCTATCACTAAGAGATGATGGAAGCTGCCACTGATAAGCTCATTGTAAGGAATAATGATTCCTTAGCTGTAATGCTGATCCTTTGGTTTCAGTAGTCTCAGTCACATCTGATATAAGCATGCAGATAACTGTGTGACCATCAAATGAACACCTGACCTGCAAACTCATTCTGGGTCAGGGATCAGAAAGTATTAACCTCCCTGCTGGTATTCCTGAGTGTGGCTCAGGGTTAATTTTCAGCACCAAAAAGCGGTAACCCTGACCCACATTCAGGGTGTAATTGTAAAGGGCTTACCTGGTCCAGACGAGCCTGTGGCGTCCAGGAACGATGCCCGCCCGGCATCTGCATCCGTGGAGTGTGAATGTTGGGGATGCGAGGCCAGGAGGCGCAGATGCCAGATGGCATGGGATGTGTGAGCGTGCAGCGGTGGTGCGCTGGGGGGCAGGACGGGGCAGGAAATTTAAAATAAGTATTTTTAAATGTCAAATGTACACCTTTGACACTTAAAAATACTGATTTAATCAGACATCAAGGAAAGTTAAAGGTCGGAGATCAGAACAATCAACAAAGCAAACAAGTATTTTTGGAACTAGGCCTGAAATGGTAGATTACATCATCTCTTAGTAAGGGGTTCACTTTAATACTTAAGGTGCGTACACACTTCCAATTTTTATCGTTCCAATCGAACGACGAACGATCGATTGGGCAAAAAATCGTTCGTAAAAAAGTAACCAACGACGCCGACGAACGAGTAAAGTCGCTGGAAACGAACGACCGGACCGGCGGATCGGATTGGACGACGATCGTTGAACATCGTTCGTGTGTACGGTCGTTCGTTGATCGTCCATGTTCAGAGCATGCGTGATGAACGAACGTCCGTTCACTTTCCTGTCGTGCACATAGTTCCTCTATCGCTTAAACGATCGTTCGATCGATTGTGTGTACAATATCTACGAACGATCGTGTCGTTACCTCTATGTGCAGTATCGGTGCTATACGATCGTTCATATATATCGTGCAGGAACGTTCGTCGTTCGTTTTCCGACGATAATAATTGGAAGTGTGTACGTAGCTTTATTCAAAGCTTCAAAGATCCTATAGTAGTTGAAGCATAGGTTTCATAGTCCAAATATTAATGGTAATTAGTTTAGGTAGATATTGCTATGATATGGCCCTGATAGGTAATAAAGGCCGGAGCCGGTGTGCAGCCCATAGCATTGGTTGTAGCTGGAGGATGTGTACTATAGTGCTGGGCTGCGTTAAATTTGCAATGCTACCCATCCCGGGTGCATATAAAGTAGTGGAAGCTAAATTGTAATATTGCAATTGCTACCTAACTGAAACTTCAACTACTACTACCATTACTGCAGCTTCCCCCTATCATATTCCTAACATCACAAAATACGAGAGTGAACATACATTTTCTGAAACAAAAGAGACTGATTCTTGCATGCTAAATGTTTACCCCAGGGAGAGACTGCTATGGGAGGATACACTGGATCATTTACATTGGGAGGTTGTAATACTGTTTTGGGAAGAAGGAAAGAGATGTCAGCTTGCAGATTGTGTTCTAAAGCAGTGGTCGCCAGAAACATTTGGACATTATGTGCAATTTTTATGTTTTATTAATACTAAAACAAATTATATTCTAACAAATTCTTATATTCTGAATGACAATTTTTGCCTTTATATTGCACTGAATTCAGAAACTATACCAGAGACATAAAAACAAGGGAGGCGCAGCGTGACATCACTGTACTTAAATTGTATGCAGCAACCGTTGCCGAGCCGTACGCTTCAAAATTGTTTCCACAATTACAACAGTCACCCGCTCCGCCAATACCGATTTTCATCTGATTGTTTTATTTTATTTATTTCTCAGATGCACTTTTAGGTAAGTATGACCTTAACTCTGTATTTTCATTAACTCTAATGGCATCAAATAGTTTTATAACTAATATTTCTTGTTTGGCCTTAGATTGGAATGAAATAAACCCATAATGAGTGAGGAAAAAGCAAACAAATATTTTGTATTTCTTCAGTAATACCAAAGATAATGCAACTAATGATGAAAATTATAAATTTAGTGGTCTGTGAGGTCCAAAAAGTTTGGCGACCACTGTTCTAAAAAAGATTTGTCAGGACCAAGGTGAATAATATCTCTTCCTCTGTGATCATTGCGGTGACAGAATATAGAGAATGCTTACATGGGGCAATGAGAGACGCTTGCTTAGTATGTGAGTTTCCGTAGTGTAGTGGTTATCACGTTCGCCTCACACGCGAAAGGTCCCCGGTTCGAAACCGGGCGGAAACAACTTTTTTTTTTTTTCTTCCGAGTTTTGCTTGCTATAACTATTTTATTACAACATGTTGAAGCGTTAATATATATATTTATTGAGGTGATATTATCACATCGTTATATCACTATATTTGTGTATGGTTAAAATGCAACACGCAAGTTTTTACACCTGCCTGTATTTCTTATACACACAGACGCAGCACACTTCAGGATCACATGGAAGACAGAAAAAGACACATCTATTAGCCATTTATTGGCAAAATTAAAAAAAATTCTTAGGTTCATGTAAGAATTTGAGTTTTCTATTTGTGCAGATATGGAAAATTTGTATATAACTTCCCTGGTGGTCTAGTGGTTAGGATTCGGCGCTCTCACCGCCGCGGCCCGGGTTCGATTCCCGGTCAGGGAAAAGATTTTATTTTTGGTTTAATTCCTAACGTTCATATTTTTTAATACCGTATATACATAATGAAACGCAGTAATACGAATATCTGCAAAATGTATATAAATAATTGCATCTAATTATGTTAGATTTTCTATTTTGCTATTCAAAGTTTGCAATTATGTTTAAAAGTGCAAGATATTTTTTAAAAAAATACAGGTATACTTTCTTTAATGTATAGGGGAATATGTAAGTACCCTATGTATTCTATATTACCAAGTAATTGTAATTATTGAAAATATACATTTTGAAAAAAAGATTCTATTTGTCAGCCTATATAACACAACATTTAAACAATATAAAAGTTTTATATGAAAAAATAAAAGTCAGTGTTCTCCCCCCAAATTTTACAATGCTGTAGGGGGGTGGTCAATACGGGGAAAGGGCAACACATGAGAAATTTAGTGTTCCTAGTTGCCAAAGAAATCCAGTAACCCCTCTCATTATAAGCTTTCCACCGTTCCCCAATACTTTCTTCCAACTTTCTAATGCCCACCCCACCAGTATGTCTCATTTTTTCCATTGTCTTTGTATTATACCCTAACTGTCCAGTGTCTCTGTATTGTGGCCCAGCTTTTCAGTAGCTATCCAAAAATAGTCGGGTGGATACTTAAAAGTGCCGGGAAGTGTGCCCAGCTAAAAGGGGCTGGAGGGAACATGGTTGGTAAAAGAGAAAAAGTTATTGCCAAGTTACCCAACACATGTTAGGACTGGCCGGTTTGAGATGGAATTGCCAGAGATAGATTAAGGCACAGTGGGACTCAAGCTCCGGTCCTCTATCCCTATGACTGATTTTGATAAGGAATATGAAGTGACAGGGAGATGCCCAGCTCCAACCAAATATGCTATTTCCCTGCTTTACTGCAGTAGCATATGGATTGTAGCTGAGGCCTATGAACATTTACTGAGCACTAAGTTTCTGCCATGGCTGGATTTCCCATAAGGCCACCCAGCTCATGGCCTAGGGTGCCATGAACACTAGAGTTTAGTGATGACAAGTAACTGGGAAGCTCATGGTGGCTTATGTTTGCTTGAGTTACCATCTTCCTGCCTGGTTTTTGATGGTAAATTTTGAGGAGCGTCTGAAGCTCTGCACAGGTTAAGTCAGGAGTCTTGCTATGATACATGTGTATGAGGAATGGGGGAGCAACTCTGATTGAATATAATCTCAACTTTAGAGAAGGAACGGGGCGCAACCACATGACGCCAGGGAAACAGTCCTGTAGTCGGAAACTACATGAGCCCAGCTATGGTGGTGTCTTAGCCTGGATGGGTCAGGGCTATAGCAAGGGTCATGCAGGACATCTATTATCAGGAAGTTTGATTGGGAAGTTTTGGTTGGGCTCCTCACCTGGTGTCACATACATGATCAAACCTCATCCCATTTTATTATTTGGATCTTTAAGCATAGCAGTTTGTTGCCTCAAAATTTGTCTTGGACTGTTGTAGACTATGGTAGGAATGTCAGCCAGGGACTATAGAAGGGACTTTAGACTATAACTATGGTAGGGACATCAAACTATGACTATTATAGGGACATTGGACTAATAATACAGCTAGAGTTGACATCAGACTATGACTATGGTAAGGACTTTAGTCCATGGATATATGACTGTAGTAGGGACAATTAATGACAGATATATAAATTCAGTAATGTACTGCATATTATGTCATTGATATATAAAAGTATAATAGTAATAAAAATTTATTATAACAAAAGTAAAATATATATCAATTATAATAATATCAATAATAATAATTGATAATGATTGGCTAGCATTTGGGGAGAAGGAGGAATCAAAAACGTGTTATTGACTGGGTAGAAGGGGGAGCGGAGGTAACAAAAATCTGTCCCTGTGTTCCTCCCTAGGGTTTCCTTGTGGATGGTCTGGTACTGGGCAATGATATGGGTGCATGATTGCCTGGTCTTAGGGTGCTAAGCATCCTGAGTGCATTATCCTATGTTATGAAACAGGAGATTGGCATGCTATGTTTCCTTTTCCAGATGCCGGATTGGGTGTGGTGGCACAAGAAGGTGCTTTTGGCTCTGGCCAGTGATATGTGATAGATAATAACCCGAGGGCGTAGAGGAGCTTATACTATACTTGGAATGCAGGTTTAAAAAAAAAAAAACATGTTGCAAAGGAATAATAATGGGGATAAATACAGCAGAAACAGACGGGTCAAGAGGTCCAATATTGATTTTAAAGTGACTTATCACAACCAGAAGCAGCTGTGAGTGGCCCCTCTCCCTTCTTCATAGGTGAGAACAACGGATAAGCAGGTTGATTTTCTTGAGATGAATTTTGCCTTAAATTTACCACTTTGTTTCCTAAAATTGTGTTGTGCTGACTGCTTGGAACGCATTTGCTTGAACAAAAATCAAATGGATTTGTTTTCTAACATAACCTGGTGATCAGCATGTCAGGGCTACTAATATATATGGTGGCACATTTGTTTAGATTGGTACACTGGCATCAAATAGGACTGTTTTGTGAAATACAGCATCCACTTCCTACTTCTTATCCTACCCGGTCTTACTTGCTCTGCCCAGCTGCCTCAGTATGTGTTGGATAACTTGGCAATGATTCTGTTACCAATTTACCTACCTAAATCACTTTTACATACATACAGACTTTTATAACCTGTTCAAAAGTTGTATTCTGGACCAACAGACAAAATCAAGCGTTTTTGGCTGTTTGGATGAGCCTTAGTTGTGTAGCATCAGTAATAAATTACTAAAGCCTGGTATTTGTAAATATAAAAAATCTACTATCAGTAGAAACAGGGGTGTAGTTGTAAAAAAGAGGTGTAGTAAAAAAGGGTGTAGTAAAAAAAGAAGAGGGGTCATGGTACTATTCATGGCGAGCGCACATGCGCATCATTATTATGTAAACGCTTCATTCCTAGGAAAAGTGAGGGCATGGCGTGCCCACATGTGCCCGCCCCACTACACCCCTGAGTATAAGTTATACAATTATGAAAAAGACAGTTTGAAAGATTTACATTCAAGTTCAACCTTTACCTTTTAAAAAAAAATAGCTTTCATTGGATACAAGAACATTTTTTTCTTGTGTTTCATGAGCAGTATAGAAACATGAGGAAATATATAATAGTTCAGGAGTGAAGAAAAAACTTTCTTCCCTGACCGGGAATCGAACCCGGGCCGCGGCGGTGAGAGCGCCGAATCCTAACCACTAGACCACCAGGGAACCTGTTCAGATTGTTTTCTAAAAGTAGTATGAACTCTGCTTTATTATTATTATTATTATTATAATTATTTATTTAGCACCAATAATAATACACTGTACATTTTATAGAGGTTGCAATTGACAGATAGATACAGGAGGACATCGGGGGAGGAGGGAACCCTGCCAAGAGCTTACACTCTAGATGATGAGTAGTTTTGACCACTAACCCAAGGAATGCAGAGCCCCATGAAGGCAGTAATTGGGCTCAGGACAGCTGTGTCTTTTGGTCGTTCCCCCCATCCAGAGACAATGGCTTTGGTTTACAATGGTTGGATTATACCTATTGTCCCATGCATAGCCGCCCCCTTTTCTTTTTTGGACCCAGCTGTGACTTCACTACCCTAGGCTAGTCTCATATTCCTTTTACATTGGAGCACACATTATATGTGTGGGCAATGGCCCATATGGTGTCCTTAAATAGGAGAGATGCGTAGTATATAGGAAAAAAACATACCAATTAAAAACTATGAATTTTGTAACATTTTTACATGGTTAAAAAAAAAAAAACATTTACAAAGGAAACCTCAAACCCAAAGATTAACCCTTACCTAAATGAATGCAATGGTGTTATTCTAAAGCCTGCCAAAAGATGTCGCTGTTGTAACTGAAATCTTCCTGGTGCTTCTGATTTTCTTGTAAAGTAGAAGGGTTATAGCTAATGATTATAAAAAAAAAAGACTGAGGGTGTTTGTACTATTTGATGTAACATAATGTATTAAAATAAGTTTAAAAAAATGGAAAAAAGAATACCTATCTACCTACCTACCTACCTACCTAATAATATCACCTCAATAAATGTATATATTAACGTTTCAACATATTGTAATGAAATAGTTATAGCAAGCAAAACCCAGAAGAAAAAAAAAAAGAGCTGTTTCCGCCCGGTTTCGAACCGGGGACCTTTCGCGTGTTAGGCGAACGTGATAACCACTACACTACGGAAACTTCGATACAAAACATTGGGGTCCAAATTTGATTAATGCAAATATTTAGCCAATCTGTAAAAGTTTTCAATGGGTGTATTTCGGTTCATCAAGTATTTAGCATTAAGGGCACTCTGATCTAATAATAAAACACAACAGTGCTCTAACACTCTAGCATATCACAGACACAAGTTGTATGTAAGAAAAGTGTGACATGTAGTGTTATAGTACTGTGGCCCACTTAAAATGAATGTTTTTTTTACTGAATAAGCTTTTTTTTATTTTTTATGCCATCAGTCATGGCCACCAGATTTGTTTCCGGGGATGGCTGGAAATTCTAGCAGAGTAACATGCAGTCTTTTGTCAAATTGAAGAAAGGAAACCGATAGCCAAGCCAAGAGCTAAATAAAGACAGTCACAAGGTTGCTTATCTCACAACATGAGAATTGGAGGGACAGGGATACCCTGGAAAGGAGACACCATGCAGCATGCAGAGTACCCTGGAAATGTAGGCATGGCTACACTGCTATAGTTTATTGTGTGTGGTCTAACGCAGTGGTCCCCAACCTTTTGCAGCTCGTAGACCACTGAATCCATGGGCTCTGGACCACACTTGCGCGGTTCGGAGCCCTGTGTCACTTAAAGGGGAAGAAACTTCCCCCGCAGTGATGTCAATAAGAGGAGAAAAAGGATTAATACCTTTCCTTCCATTACAACAAAATTATACAAACCCTACTTCTCTTTGTGTCTGGTGAATCCCTATCCAAATTTTATTTAATTTTTTTTTATATAATATCCCCTATGTGATATATAGGGTGAGAGGAAGTAGCCTTCCATACTTCATCTTTTGACCATTGTCCATTCCCTATTGTTTCAATCTCCATTACTCCCTTAATCTTTTTTTTTTTTTAATTAATTTTTATTGAACATTTTCACATACAAAGACAACCAGGCTTATACAGCTAAACATCTCATAAACACAGCATACAGGGTGATAGGTACATCCGATAATGGTACATGGCACTCTGGTACTCTGGCATAAGTAACAGTAAAAACAGTGGCCGTACTGTACTGGTCTATCAAACCCCATAGACTATGAAAATACGGAAACAACAGATAAATAAACAACAGAAAACAAGAAATGAGTCAAAAAAAAAAAAAAAACGAAGCTAAGCCGGGGAATGGGGGGGGAGAGTGGGGGATACAAACAAAGGTGGATAGGAAGCACGGTGGCGTCTGGAACCAGCGACATATTAAACCTGTAGACTGGTAAAGTAAGCATCCCAGGGAATCACAGTTATATGGGAATATGACATAGTAGGTGGGATAGGCTTACCTTGGAGAAAGTCATTAAACAGGTCCACCAAATAGGGGAGAAGAGTTAGCAAAAAGGTTTTATAGTATAAATACGGTAAACCGTATTTACGGCACTTTATGGAAAGGGAGGTGAGAAATGACCTTTGATATTTTCTCCGCAGTAACGGGTTTATTAAGGTGCTCTAGATATTCGGCTTGTAATGTGGGGAGAGTCAGGTCAGCCAGGTAGGAGTTTATATTGGAGTGCAAATTGGGGCCCATAGAGTCTTGTGTCTGGTGCACCGTACAATATAACTGGTTATAATAGTGCTCAAACCGGGAAGCTATGTGGGACGGGTCATACCGTAGTATCCCTTGGTCATCTTTAATTGCCATGGGGGAGGAGTTAATTTGTGTGTCCCTCAACTTGCGTGCCAAGAGTGAATCTACCTTGTTGCCCTTATGATAATAAAGCTGCCTAGTTCGCTGCATCATCCAGCTGACCTTCCAAAACTCCAACGCCCTTAGTTTGGAGCGGAGGGTGGCCATCCTACGTATGAGGACCAGGGATGGAGTGCTAGCCAGTTGTACCTCAGCAGTCCGTAGTGCCTGTTCTGTCAAGGCCCGCTGCAGGTTAGAGTTCTTTTTAAGACGAGACAAAACAATGACCCCGGATAACCGCTTAATGGGCCTCCCAGAGGGTGGAGGTGTGTGTCACAGAGCCTATATATTCATCAAAATAATGCTGTAGACTTGTAGTAAGGGACATTTTAGTATCCTCATTCTTGAGGAGAAAGTCATTCAACCTTCAGTGACAAAGTCTAGTTCTGTCAGGGGCAAAAAGAATCTCCAAGGTAATTGGGGCGTGGTCTGACCAGGAAATGGGATGGATAGCAGCAGAGACACTGTTCTGCAACATTGGCAAGTTATTAAATATATATTCAATGGGGCTATGTGTTTGATGAGGAGGGGAGTAAAAAGTAAACTGTCTGCTAGTGGGGTGGTGAATTCTCCAACTATCATAAAGCTGGTGACGTCTAATCAATCGCCTAAACAATTTGGCGTGTTGCAATACTACCGGAGGTGGAGAAGGTATAGGCAACGACAGTCGGGGAGAAGATGGAAATAAAATCACCCCCAACAATAAGATACATGTGCATGAACTCCTCTAAGAGGGCCATTGTCTTAGCAAGAAACCTTGCTTGTCCTTGATTGGGCGCATATATATTACATAGAGTTAAGGGGACACCCCGCAGGTTACCATGCAAGATAAGAAATCTGCCCTCCGGGTCCACAAAAGAGCGAGTGGGAGAAAATTGAAAAGAATTTTTGAGCAAGATGGCAACCCTTGCTCTCTTTTTAGAAGGAGAGTTGGCTGCATGAGCAGCCGGGTAAAATTTGGATACAAAGTTAAAGGTGCCCGAGCTATCAAAGTGCGTCTCCTGTAAGAATACAATATCCGCCGAATGGCCTTTAAATTCCCGGAGAGCCAGCTTCTGCTTGGTATTGGAGTTTAAACCATGCACAATAAGTGATAAAACTTTAGTAGCCATCAGAGCATTTTATCTACTGGTCGCTGCTCAAACCCCCACATAACCCAGACCAACAGGAGGTAAAATTGGCCGTGAGCTCCCAGGTGTATACAGGAGAATAGAGGGGAGGGGGAACACTGAAACAATAATAACAAAAAACACAAAAACTCAAAACCAAGTCGAAGCAGTCGCGCAATAGCGACCAGGGGGGGCTTGTTACCCGCCGGTCCCCGAGCCCTTATCAGGGCACCTAGGGAACAAACATGTCTGGCGAGTACACAAACACTCCCAGAGGGGAGAAGGACTCAACGGTCTCCAAGACAACCACAAGAGCACCAGTGTATCATCTAGAAACAACATGGTCGACACCGGCTGTATAAGTAGTACAATGGCCCCAAGGGGGGACCCCCCAGGGGCCGCAGGGCATGTAAAACATATCCATAACAGGGCAAGGCTATGCAACTGAGAAAGGGAAAAGAAAAAGAAAAAAGGACAAAAGAAACCTCTCTGAGAGTGACAATATACACAGGGAGGCCGGAGTGATCGCCAGCCCAACCAGAAACATACGGATGGGCAAGGGATCAGGGCAATCTGACCAAAAATGACATTCCCTGAGAAAGAACACCAATTGTAGAGCATAAAATCATAGATCATAAAATCATTCAAGTAATATCTCGCAATTATAAATTTGAGCATAAAGAGAGTCAGTAACCAATCATCAAAAAGTGCAAAAAACTTCAGTTGTAATAGCATAAAACTAGACAAAACATTAGTAAGAAGTATCCGTCCAAAGGCAGAGGAGGCAGCTCACACTTGTGGGCCACAGCAGCATAAGGAGCAGTAAAAAGGGGTATGGGATTGGAGCCCAATCAATGCTGTCCACTGTCTCGGGGAAGTGGGGGTGTAGGAGAACGCCGGATCCTGTGCCTGGGACGCTTCTTGGAAGTGGCCACCTGCCAAGGTAAGGGTAGAGCAGGCAGAGGTTCCTCGGGTTCCCAGCCTGGAAGCTTAGGCTTGTTAATCCCCAAATCACGGCAAAAGGAAGACAGGTCCTCTGGATAACGCAGTACAGCAGATTTCCCATCATGTCGCGCTGTCAGGCTGAACGGGAAGCCCCACCTATAAGGAATGCGGTTATCATGCAGAGTGGTTAGGAGTGGTTGCAGGAGGCGTCTCTGTTGCAAAGTGTGCCAGGACAAGTCCTGAAAAAGCTGCAATGGAGCCCCATCAAACTCCCGATTGTGCATATTCCGCACCGCAGCTATAATTGCATCCTTCAATTCTGTATCTGCGAGGTGACAAAGAACATCTCAGGGCCGCTGGGCCGAGGCAGGCTGCCTCGGGGCCCTATAGGCCATAAGAATGCCAATTTCCTGTGCGTGAGGGCGCCCCAAGAGACAATTAAAGAACGCCTGCAGCACCAGCTTCAGATCTGTGGATTGGGTAGCTTCTGGTAGCCCCAGACCCTAATATTATTTCTGCAAGTTTTATTGTCCATATCTTCCAAGTGACGCTAAAGATCTCTAATTTTCAAGTAATAGTCACTGGATCTGCGGGTGAGAGCCTCAATATCCCCATTACTCCCTTAATCTTAACAGTACAATAGGGGTTCACCTTTCTTAACCAATTCTTCTACTAATAACACTGTGTATTTTTACTTTATTTAATTATAATTTACTTTTCCTACTTTATCTTTACCACTCAGTTAAGTGTGACATATATACCCAAATACTCTAAACGTATTACATACAATATCAAAATCTGCCTCCCATTTGGGTATATAGGATGGCATGGCCATACTTGTCTGAACTAAAGTATTATACAAAGCTGATAAAACTCTTTTTACCTTTACATTATGTACACACAGTTTCTCAAACCACATTATATTATGAATTCCAACAGTTAATCTCAACCTAGTTTTGTATAAAATGCCTGATCTGGAGATACCTAAAGAGTTCCTCCGGTGGAGCTTCATATTTTTCTCTAATCTCACTAAAAGATAATTAAATGACAAATTCTATATAAGTCCTTTTCTACCCACCAAGAAAAACGCCTCTGTTCCTCCAGACCAGGAGGAAACAATGGGTTCCCAGTTATAGAACTTAGTGGGCTATGGCCAGACATAAGGCCCCCCATATATTTAATAGAGTCCCATATTTTTATTGGGTGTCTCTGTATTGGATTGGTGATTTGGCACCGTTGTACCTCTGGAATCCTTTTGTACCTTACTCCCATTAACACCTGGCTGCCTTTTGTACCTGGCTCCTATTACCGTAACACCTGGATTCCTTTTTTTTACCTGGCTCCCTTTAACACCTGGATTCCTTTTGTACCTGGCTCCTATAAACACCTGGATGGGATGCCTTTTGTGCCTGGCTCCCTTTAACACTTGACTGTCTTTTGTACCTGGCTCCTATTAACACCTGGCTCCCTTTCTTTCCCTAGCCCAAAGTAGGCTTTTGCTGGGGTTTTTTGTAACACTTGCATTTTTGGCTGACAAAGGATCCTGGAAGCTTGGCTGTGCAGAGTAGGCTTCCAGGAGTGTTTAAAAGCCACAGAAGCAGGTGTGAACAAGCCTTAACTGTAATCTCGTTTATTGTTATACAACTAAGTTTGTCTGATAACAAAGCAATTAACTGGTCACCTAATTAGCATCTGATCTTTGAAAAGCAGATGGTCATGGTAATTAACAATTTTATTAGAGACTGGAGGCTATTTCTGTCCAGGGGTCTTGAAGCAGCAGAAGGTTAAAAGGAATTTGCAAAAGGTCAGTCTGTCCTTGAAGTCCAACTCCACCCTCCTCCATAAGGCCTCCCCACAAGTATTTTTTTTTACTTTTGTTTGCATACTTTTTTCAGAAGTCTTCAGCAATGATGGGTGAACTTGCCCCTTGATGACTTGCTATATGTTTGCTAACCTGTCTAGTGCAAAACCCATGCAGGCAAATGCTGGTGTGCACAACAGGTGGTGTTCCCATCGATGGGTGTTTTCAGGGCATTTCTTGATTGGCTTTCCACTAACTAATGAGGATTATGCATCAACATTTTATGGGAAACCAAAGGAGATCATAATCAGTAAGGAACAGAGGGGAAGTGTGTTGGAAAGTCAGAATTATTGGGCCAGATCCAGAGAGTTCCCACCCATGGCTCTAGGCAAGGGTGGCTGTTAGCTAAATATACCCAACATGAATAACTATGATGTTAACAAACATTAGTTCTATAAGACTATAAATATCATTAGCTGGTTGGATTTCATAGTTGCTCAAGCTGTCAAGTATGGCCCCTATGTGTATTCAAGTCTGATATTCTAGGCCAGTGGTCCCCAACCTCTTGGATGACATGGGCCACTAAATTTACGGACTTCGGACCGCGCATGCACGGGGAGCCGTGTGTCACTCAAAGAGGAAGAAACTTCCCCCAGAGTGACATCATGATGCCAGAACCGCCCTGAGCCTGCAATGCATACGGAAGATATGGTCTGCGGCTCTGGTCGGTGCGCCCTCCAACCTTGGGGGTGCACTGGCCAGACCTGTGGACCACAGGTTGGAGACCGCTGCTTTAGGCCACAGGTTTTCGTAGGATGCATGGGAAACAACCTTGGAAGCATTGGTATCTTCCCAATTAAGCAAAATCCTGTAGCAAGAGAGGTAAATATTAATTGACTGAAGCTGCGTACACACCTGCAATCGTGAAAGATCCTTTCCAACGAGAAAAGACTGCACGATGCATGAACGATGCTGTACATACAGCACCGTTCATGCTCTATGGAGAGGGGAGGGGGAGAGCGACGGAGCGGCACCCTGCTGCGCGCTCTCCCCTTCCCTTTCATTAGGATCGGTCGTCGTCCATCGTCCATGGATCCGCCAGGACGGTCGTCGGACGATGGACGACGACCGACTGTACACACGGCAGATTTTCGCCCGATAATTGGCCGATACCGATTATCGGGCGAGAAAAATTTGCCGTGTGTACGCAGCTTGACCACTTATGGTGGGCAGAATGCATTTTACATTGCAGGCATTGCACTGTAGAGGGTGTATTTTCAAAGCCATTAACAATGAGCTCAGAGCACAGACCTGAATGCTCTATGCTTTGTACGTAGTGCTACAGGTCCATTATTGCTTATTAACATTGATTGGAATATATTAACACAACACATGTCATTAGCTCTGCAAACCAATTTAAACCCATTACAGTAGACTGCAGCTGAACATGCATCTATAAATGAAATAAAATAAAGTGTTTTATTAATAGGCTACAAAAATGTTAAATGTCCATCTAGCCTTAGTACATTTTTGGCTGGGGGAGAACAAATGAAAAAAAAATTTTCTATACAGTGCATAGCTGATATACACAGTCACAGATGTTGCTCTGCCATTCATGCCTGCATTCTGACAATACTGCTGAATAATGTAAAAATATAAACAAGTACTTAAATGTATTTATTTTATGAAGATTACGTTTAAATTGAAAAATCAATATGCAATTGCCAAAAAAAAAAGTTAGCAGAGGATGGTTTCGATCCATCGACCTCTGGGTTATGGGCCCAGCACGCTTCCGCTGCGCCACTCTGCTTTGCCTGAAGGTATAATGCACTGTTATCACTATATAGAAACTCATTCTGCAAGCCGTCTCTGCTCCACTGCATATGGTAGTACAAGTCTTGTGTGTAGTACAAGAAATCGTGAACAATACAGGTCTCTGTGGCGCAATCGGTTAGCGCGTTCGGCTGTTAACCGAAAGGTTGGTGGTTCAAGCCCACCCAGGGACGCTAGCTTTTAAGTCATTAGTTAGTTAATTAAATTCTGCTCCAGCTTGTCAGTAAAAAGGATCTTTATCAGAAATGTAAAACGTGGCAGTACTTTGTGTTTAAGGTATTTTTTTAAACAGAATACACAAAGAGTTACAAACAGCTGCTAAACAGAAAAATATATATATTGCTCATATATATATTGCTCAATCTTGTACTTGAGTTGTAAATCTTGTAAAAAGTCAGTTCTTTATATCGAGTAATACACTGCATTTGTATTGAAATCTTGCCTATTCAATTGTAATTTGAATGATATAGATGCACGCACAAGACTTTCAACCCGCGGCAGATAATATACCTTTAGACATTAGCGGGGCTAAACATAAAATGTAACAATAAAAGAAAACATACATTCCCTGACCGGGAATCGAACCCGGGCCGCGGCGGTGAGAGCGCCGAATCCTAACCACTAGACCACCAGGGAAGCTGCCGGATTTCTTTGCATGTATGGTGTAGAGTCAGTATTGCTATTTCTAGGACATCACATTTTGTAATACTTTTTTAAGAAAACACTAAACAATGGTGCCTCCGATGGCGTCTGATTTAAAGTTTAGTTGCCGATACTTTGTGTTTGGAATCTAGATCATTTATACATCTCTCCTCATTCAGCAGTTGCAAGAATACATATTCAACAATATTGTTTTGGTACACTCTAACACCTACCTTATTGACGGAAGTATACATTTTTTATGGGGTATAAGAAGTGTTATTTAGCTGCTTGTTCAGCTAACTATGTATAAACAGTAAAACAAAAAACAAATACATAATAAAATCTATCGCCCAACGTGGGGCTCGAACCCACGACCCTGAGATTAAGAGTCTCATGCTCTACCGACTGAGCTAGCCGGGCAACTTGACAGCAATATGGAAAAATAGGAGGAAAAAGTTTTCACTAAACGCTATATAAAATATTTTCCTGAATATATACCGCAGGATATCAGCATGCAGGGAAGAGTAAAGGATAGATGATACCGCTACAATGGTGGGAAAGAGAGCAGGATGAGCCTAGATATGCTGGTTTCTAGGTGTGTTATACGAAGTACAGTTGCTAAAATAGTGTTCTTTTAACGCAGCCTTTCTCAATCTTTTTAACATGGAGAATGGGAAAAGCAATGTAAGAGGGAATCTTTCCACTGATCATCAAACTAATATACTGTGAGCTGTGCACATAGTAATTATATCAGGGGTTCCCTGAGGACAGAAATGTTAAAAAGACTGAGAAAGGCTGCTTTAAGGAACACTATTTTATTAATAATAACACCGCTGGCAATATTCCCGAGTGTGGCTCGGGGTGAAATTTTATTACAAAAAGGGGTAACCCCGAGCCACACTCGGGGTGGGATTGAGGGCTTGCCTGGTCCTCACGAGCCCCCGACATCCTCCAGCAATGCTGGCCTGGCATCTGTGTTCAATTGGTGTTGCCTGGCTGGCATCTGCATCCCGTTGGTATTGCCCAGCATCTGCGTCCCCTGATCTCGCATGCCCGGCATGTGAACGTTGGAGATGTGAGGCCAGGGGATACAGATGCCAGGGGGCATGCAACGTGTGTGCAGGCCACGTGCGTACATCGGGGGCGAGACTTGGGGACCCCAAGAACTGGGGAAATCCATACACTACAGTGAAAATTATTTCCAGCCACAGAATTTCCCACAGATTGGGCTAAGGTGGCTTATGTTGTCTGCCCGATGACCAGAGAGGCCATGGACATCTCCTTTGGGAGATGTGACAAACAGCTTCTTAGCTTCTATAGGAGAATTTTTGGTGGACAATTGTATGCCTCCCCAGGGTCCAGTTCTATTTTACCTTTACCAGGAATCTAACTACCGGTCAGCGTGTGGTCCAATTTGGCACTCTTCTAGCTGAGCTTGTCTGAAATAATGAAGCTCTAATGGCTACTTTTCTGGCAGGGCTTATCTGAGGGAATAAAAGATGAGTTGGCAGTTGATAACCTGATCTCCTTGGCTATTCATATAAACATTTGTTTCTAGAAGCATTCTCAGGAGAGGTCTCAGCAATAGGCTCCATCTTTTCAACAACCCCTAATCCTTCCTGTGACCCCCACTGCTCTATTCTATAAAGAGCCCATGCAACTTGGCTACTTATGGCTATTGCAGGAGTAAATGGCTCATTGGCAGTCTCATGTTTTATCTATCCATTGTTTACAGAGAAATATGATTAGGAAATGTCCACAAAGTCCATAAAACCCCACTGCCTAGTATGCTCAGATGGCAAGCATGTTGGGCCATTTCTTATACCGCTCTTATACCCCATGATATTAATACAACTGCACCAAGGCGTCACCTGTATGGAGCATTGGACTCACTTCTCCTTGGACTTCGTCATTCGTTTTTTTACAGTTTTGGCATTGAAAACTTTGGCTTTAAATATAACTGATAAAATTGGCAAATTAAATAGGGATATTGGGGATGTAGGGATTTTTTTTTGTGTAAATAAATAAATATTTTAGATCATGCATAAATCCAAGCAGAAGTGAACATTCACAGCTCAGTGAAAATGGTTAGCAGCAGAAACGCACCCATGAATTATGGCCACTCATAGTGGTGGGAGGGAAATGTGAGGGTTTGGTGGACTCCAGGATGTTTAGAAAGTTTGGAGTTGTGGGCCCAGCAACGCTTCAAGTCTGAAAAGTTCGACCATTCTGCACATCAAAGGACCGAAGCAACTTGATGGTCCTGACCCTGAAGGACAACCTCTGCACAGAAGGACTTTGAAATGTCTGGCCTGATTAGAGCTTAGCCATTTAGAGATCTCCACCATTATTTTCTGGGTCTACAGAAAGCACATCCAAAAGAAAGGGCACCTTGGGTTTAAAGAGGCATTTTCAGCATTTGTGTACAGTCCATTTTCCATACAAATGGTGCAGAAGCGACTTTGGGGGGTGGGTAGGTTGAATGAGAAAATTAGTATATCATGTAGATAATTGACCCTGAACTCACACAGGAGCTCTTGGAAAATGTCTTTGACAGAATGGTCCCCAGATGAGCAGCTGCAACAAGGACCAGTCTGGGTGACTTCAGAGGTAACTTGGTGGAGGACAAGGAAGTAAATGTTGTTGTGGCTCAGTACCCCCATCAACATCCAGATTGGAAACATACAAAGAAAAATTGGTCCTTTGTGGTAAGAGGTTCTACCAACCAGGCATTCACATCTTGACCAGGGCGACTGAGATACAGTTGCTCTCAAATTAAATAAAGCATCGGAGTGAGTAGACGTTTGTGTTGTTGCAGTTGTATCAATATCATGGGATGTTGGGAAGACTGGTTAAGGAATGGCCCAACATAGAAGCCCTCTAAGCATATTAGACTGAGGTTTCCTGGCCTTGGTGGACATTTCCTAATCATGTCTCTTCTGTAAAAAATTGATAGAGAAACCATGAGCTTTCAATTATCGCTTTCCTCCTAGAATAGTCATAGTGAGTTGCATGGGCCCAGAAAATAGCCATTAGAGCTTCATTACTACAGGCAACTCAGGTGGTTGTGTAAAATTTGACCACACACTGTCCGATAGATAAAGATTCCTGGTAAAGGCTAATTGGGGCACTGGACCCCGGGGAGGCATAAGCTGGTTTATTAAAAATTCTCCTTAAGAAGCTCAGATACTGTTGGTCACATCTACCAGAGCAGAGATGTCCAAGGCCTCTCTGATCAATGGGGGAACAACATAAGCCACCGTAGCCCAGTGTGGGGGAAATTCTGTGGCTGGAAATAAATTAGCAGTGCATGGAAATAATTTCACCTGTGAAGTGGCTTGGCTGCTGAAGCAAAATTAGCACTTGGATGACTTGGGTTGTTTTATGCAAATCCAAGCTCTGTCTGTTAGCATTAGTGAATGACTGTGATAACTTTGGCATTGTTTAAGAAAACTCTCACACATCTTGGATCCATGGAAAGGGTGTCTGACAAGACTACTGGTCCACAGTGATAAGACAGCACTGCATAATATGTTCGCAATCTTTAAATACTGTTTATTATTATTATTATTATTAATAATAATAATAAAAATAGTGTGGTGGCGGTAGAGAGACTAGAGAATGATGAGCTTTGTTGTGGACCACTTCCAATTGTCGCTGAGTTACATTCTGCCACACCTTATTGACTGCTGCAGCATTTCAAGCCCATATGTTTTGGTGTCCACTCATCCTAGAAAAGACCAAGATAGTGCTGGACCAAGAGTGGTGATTGTGACAGTATTCTAAAGACTGGATCTCTTATATTGTATGCCATTTTCTAGGATTGGGACCATTGTCGGGACCTGAGGGCCCAGGGTGCATGGGGTTTCCCTATGCCCTTGGTTGTAATCTCATAAAAGTAGAGACATGTAAAGAAGGGATCATTAGTATAAGTTAACAAACAGGAACAAGGGTAATTAGGGGCCAGCAGAGATGATTGAACCTCAAGGGTTACCATACATGGGTGGCATAATGTTAATATTATAGGGGTTAAGTGACAGGCAGCAACAATATTTAATGATGTCAAAGTGGCACTTTGTGGTTAACCATTTGGCACATTCAAAGATGAGGAATTGAATAAGCACAGATTAGGGAATAAAAGACCATTTTGACGAAGTTGGTAAGGAGAAAAAAAGTGATAAAAGAGGGGAAGAAAAAAATAGATTAAAATAAAAAAGAAAGAGGGGGAAATGTATCCTCTTTCTTCATTCCACTGTATTTTAAGGGAGGAGGCCTACATGTAGGGATCCATGGAAAGGGTGTCTGACAAGACTACTGGTCCACAGTGATAAGACAGCACTGCATAATATGTTCGCAATCTTTAAATACTGTTTATTATTATTATGGATCCATGGAAAGGGTGTCTGACAAGACTACTGGTCCACAGTGATAAGACAGCACTGCATAATATGTTCGCAATCTTTAAATACTGTTTATTATTATTATGGATCCATGGAAAGGGTGTCTGACAAGACTACTGGTCCACTACTGGTCCATTAGGCTCCAAATGGGCGATGAGTGTAGGAGGTCTAGGATGGCACAGAATACTAGATAATGTCTCATTGATCATAATGCCTTTAGGTCTTATTAATTCCTTGCCTGCTGTATAGGACAGGTCTATTTTTCTTGGCTTTGGAAAAGTTTATTTAGCAATAAAAAAAGAAGATTTAGCAGGCATGTCATCTTTGTGACTGGAAAGGGCTATGTTGTTGTACAAGACCACCACATGTGGAGTACCAGGCCATATAATGTAAACAGTATATAATGTATATATGTAATATGTGGGCATTCAACATAAATGTTGTCTTTTTGCAAAGTACATCATCCAAACTTTAACCCAACTGGGGATTATCTTTCCCAACTTTTTACAGTACACACATTTTTAGAACTCCATATTATATTCTTCTATGCCCCATGCTGGACACTACCATTCTCCTTTATCCCCCTACCCCCAACCCCCCCCCCGCCCTCCCAAAAAAAAAGAAAAGGCAATCTTTTTCTCAATCTCTCCCCCCACACACACCATGATTGCATTCAACTGCCTACTGACACCATTTTTCCTTCCCAACACCTGCTGAGCACCAATGTGCCCTTCCCCTCAACTCTCTCTAGGTACTTTTGTTCCTTCTTCCTCTTACAGGGCACCATTGTACTCCCCTGCACTTTATTGCTCCCCCCTCTCACACTATCAGTCCCAGCACCCTCCTTTCCTCTGGCATTATTTTGCACCTAAGTCTTAAAGCTAAACTAAACCTTTTATCAAAAATGATGATCAGCCAGGTTGGTATTTGCAGAAGGGACAGGGGGTGTCCCATCCGCAGTGAAATAACCTTACCTGCCTGATTGCATTTTTTCAGTTTATACCTACCTGTCCCTGTTCTGCCGCCATCTTCTTCCTTTTTCTCCACCTTACTTCAATCTTTCACTGTCCTAATTGGGCAGGCCAGGATGATGTAACTCCCATTTAGGCACAGGAGACTTCATTCAGTCCTGGCAGCTGCAAGGGATGCACCAATTTTTGGCAGTTGAGGAGAAGTGACTAAATTCCATTGCAGAATAGACACTGCCTGCCCTTTCTGCAATAAAACCTTGCCTGATCACAAATTTTGAAAGTGGAAGTTTAGATGATTGTTACTGGAAACGATCTTTTATGAATATTTCCAGTGACAGATAAACAAATAAGCTTTGTACGCCCAGAACCGTTCTGTTCTATAGAGAGGGAGAAGAACCAGGAAGAGGCACTGCGCAGTGCCAGAGGAAAGCACAGTGGGGTGCAGCTTCCTCCTGCCTGGTGGTACTGATGGTCACAAGTCACGTTTTTGCCCAGACATGCACATCCACCATTTATCTCGGCAAATATCAACAGATCTGTGTATATACCTTTACTGGGCTCCCTTTGTTACACCTTACTGATAACCCCCTCCCCTGCTGGACACCGTTCCTAGGGCATTACAACAGTGAGTTAGGCCTCATAGTAGAGGCAGAAGCCTAAATATTTTCTTCCTAAGACAGTTAGAGCTTTATCTCTTTTGATTCAATTGTTAGTTTTTGTTTCTGTTTTGTTTTGTTGGCTGCCATGCAGTGATACAGTAGGGTTGGTATACATGCCACAAATATCACCAGTATTTATGGCACCAGTTATAGTGCCAAAAGCTGTGCAATACATGCATTGAATCCCTGAAAGTGAGGGTAGATTGTGTTGTAATGTGTTTTTCCACTTCAAAAGCTGCAGGATAAAAAGTTGGCTGCTATAAAGTAATGCAACTCATTGTTGGAGAGGGTGATGGTAGCTCCACTACCAGCCTGTACTTGGCTCTTCTGGCTCTGCTAATGTGCCACTTTTTATTGGGGGATCATTATTGGAGGAAGATAGGTTCAAGGTCCACTTTAAGTCTCCTATGATACCCATTGGTGCATGGAACAGCTAAATGGGTATATATATATATATATATATATATATATATATATATATATATATATATATTGTGAGGGATTAAGCTCAGGATTGCCTTTGCTGGGGTCAAAGGACACTTGTCTGATTCATCCCATTCAGATCACACACTGAGGTAAAGGTGTTAAGCTGACTTGTAGTCAGGTTTATTTGAAGGTTGCGGATAAAATAACAAAAATAGCAAAAGAAAACCTCGCCTGTCCGGCACTTACTATACATCTGACGTTCCTGTCTATCAGCTGGAGGGCTTCTCCCTGTCAGCTCGAAACAAAGCTTTCAGCAACCTTTTACTCAGGTTTGAATTCATTCACAGACCAACTTTCTGTGTCCCCAGTCAGAGAGCTCACTCACACAGTCCCCCTGGCTGTGTCTCTCCAAATAGAGCTGCGCTGACACAAACCCGTCTGTGTCTCTCCAAGGCAAGCTGAGCCCGCACAGACCCCTGTCTGTGTCTCTCCAAGTTAAGCTCCTGACTGAGCTCCTGGCTATATGTTATATCCCCACCCTCAGTGCTTCTTCATTAATTATCTCACAGGTGAGAGTCTTCCACCTCCTACTTCACACAGGAGAGGAATCTTGGGCAAATATATCTCACTTCCACCTCCAATCCTGCCTTGGTGTCACAATATATATATATATATATATATATATTGCTTCCTGCTTAAAAAGACTCCATCTCTTATCAGTAGGTTACTATCACTTTAGACAAAAGAAACTGGACTAAAGTTCACTTTAACCTTTAACACCTGAAACCAGCTCATGAGTCAGCCGCATGACATGCACGGCATTTGTGCACTCAGCTGTTAACTGGCAAGGTCAAAACACCATGCAAAGCATGCAAAAATAAGACAGGCAACTCATAACCATTTAGCGATTCAGGTCCCTTTACTAATGACTTCTTGGATTTGCTCACTTTAATGTTAAAGTAGATGAAATCTATTCTCGAGGGGAAGGGGAGAAGGAAACTCTTGCAGATTCTCATGATGAATATGTAAAAGAGAGGGTTTCCTGGCAAAACATAATTTGTCTGTTATTACAATGTTTTAATATAAAAAGTCCATGATGGTCTTAAAACAAATGTTATTTTTATAAAAAGGTGTGAGTGAGTCTTTAATTCAAACAGTAGAATCAAGTAAGAAGTCTTGGTGCCAAACACGTTTCACCCCTTTATCGGGCTGATTCAGGGGATGTTATCGGAGTAGACACATCACAAAAGTACTCACCGTGGTATTTTTCAGGGGTACACAGGTTTAAAGAACCTTATTGGCTACAGAAAACAGTAAAGGACAGGTTGATGTAATGAGGTGTCTGGTTTAGTGCTATCTTGAACATATAATTATAGCAGGGTTAGAAATTCTTGATGCTAGAGGCTGGATCCAGCAGGGGTAAAAATCCCTGATGTTGGGTGCTGGAGCAGGCAAGTTGAGTAAAAAAAGTGGATTATGTAAAATGCATTTACTGAAATCATTGCAAACAATTGTAATTGCTTGGAGGTAAAATTGAATTTTTGGTTTCAGTTTTTTCAGATACACCTAAAACGAGTATGCAGATACCTTTGTTACAACTTTGTTGCAGTTAAACACTTGAGCTGCATACTCATCCTGGGCCAATGAGTCAGAGGAGATTAAAAGCAGAGGATCAGAACACCAGTCAGGCAAACTGTAGAACCAGGTCAAACATATCAGATTACACAATCACTTAGTGAAAAGTCAATTTAGGTTAATGTACTGTAATACTGCACTGATGTAAAAAGGTTTTCCAGCCTTACTTTACAGAGCCCGGATAGCTCAGTCGGTAGAGCATCAGACTTTTAATCTGAGGGTCCCGGCTTCAAGTCCCTGTTCGGGCGTCTGCTTTTTTTCTCTGTTATAGTTTATCTACATTATTTTCCTTAAAATTAATTTGCCAAACATATCTTCTTTTTTAATGCCAAATAAAATTTACAATATGAATGTAAATGATCCTGAAACTGTATACTTTAGTGTAGTTACATCTACAAGATAAGGGATTATAGTAGCAATTGGTTTTTGCCTTGTGTGCTGCAGCCCACGTAGTAGAATGAAAAAGTGATTTAAGTGGCTGTAGAGCCACCTGATCACTTCTAGATATGAGCAGAGGACTGATCAGATCCTCCTGAGTAAAGTTGTCTCACAATAGATGAAGAACCAAGTTTCTCCTGTGAAAGGGACAAATATAGTTGTAATAGACCCAATAAAGAAGACCTATCACAAAAGAAACTTATCATTTAACTTGAAAAAGGAAAAAATACAACAAAAAACAACAACAAAACAAGCCTCCCTTTTTACCAGACTATGACTGGTCATCACTTTCTTGTACCCCCCACTAAGTACCATGCTTGACCAGTGGCCAGCATTGGTCTTGATTTGTACATGAGGACCTACCAGTGTCCATTGACATTCCCATGCTGAAGAGAAGAGGACCACAGTGCTAGCTGGTCAGACTATGGCTGGTCTTGTTGCCACCCCTCTTAATGTACAATGTGGGACCGGTGGCCCCACCAATGTAGGTAATGACCTACCAATGTTTACTGACAATCTAGTGAATATAACCACAAAAGCTTTTATGTGACCATGGGTTAATGTAAGAACTATTTTGTCTTATTCCATTACATAGATTTTTAAACTTTCTCAAGTCTCCTAGCAGGTTACTACCCACCCTAGAATAAGAATAGTAATAGTCCTAAAATTAAATATTATTATTATTATTATTATTAATAATAATAATAATAATAATAATAATAATAATAATAATAATAATAACAACAATAATATTAATACAAAATAAAATTAGGTTCTAAACCACCCATCTAAATTTAATATTAACATCATTCAAAAAACTATTATTACTATTATTTTAGGACTTCTATTAGGACCACTACTATTTTAGGACTTCAATAATACACTACATAAGGTAGCGTGGCCGAGCGGTCTAAGGCGCTGGATTAAGGCTCCAGTCTCTTCGGGGGCGTGGGTTCGAATCCCACCGCTGCCAATAAGATTTTTCCTGTGAAAATTAGTATTCAACCAAATGATTTAATTTATTAGGCACATAAAAAAAAAAGATATATATATTTTTTGAAAGCAGAAGACCCGTAGAATACAGATGTGAGAGTTGCATTTTTTTCAACTCTATCAGATTTATGTAGCCTAGTCATAAAGAAGCAACAATCTTTTAATTGATTATCACTTTATTTTTCAGTATTTTTAATTTTGTCATCACCTTTTATAACACAATATTTACAAATATAATGATTGCTATCTTTCAACAGTGAAAATGATGATCTAAAACTGTACACCCTGCCCAAAAGTGACTATTTTTTTCAGCTGATTCTTTGCACGAATCTGAAAACTAGTGATATTTGTGTATGAATTACACTATGATTCAGATAATTCTCCTATTGAGTGATCAGGCAAAATACATTTGATTCACTATTTGATAATAGGATCGAAATTAAATTATAAGGCATCACAGAATATCACAACCAGTAAACAAGACATTGCATAGCAGTCCTCAATTAAAGGAGATGATCCCCAAATGGTTCAATATTATTACTGTAAAAAGTCCTTAATGGCCATTCCAGAACCATCATTTTTTCTGCTGTAGCCCCTGGAGGGTTGACTTGACACTGTATTTTGGATCATCGATATGTTTCCCATGAACAGCTTCTGGACTGATAAAGGTAAGTTGTCCTCCACTTTATTTTGATAAAATGCTGCATTCATATTGTGATGAATTTTTGCTCCTCGTGCTGATGAAGCTCACATCCCCAGGACAACAGAGATTAACCTCCATGCTTCACAGTAGGGATGGTGTACATATGTGCCTGAACACAGCCTGAACATTTGTGCTGGGGATGCTGAAAAGATACATCTCAGACTGCACGTCTACAGGGAAGCAGGAAATGCTGCAAGCTGCTGACCGGGGGGGCTGGCAACTAAGTTTTTGACCTCCTTGCTGCTGCTCGCAAAGCACTTAGGCAAATAAAATTTATTTAGTCTAACATACTAAAGACTACATTAAAACTGTTTTAATTTTGTTCAATCAGTGACACATTAAGAGAGATCCTTGATAAATTTCTTATCATGTGACACCATTCATCCCATTCCCAAACCCTCTCCAAATCTTTATAGATAGATATCTGTCCTTTGGCTGCCTCTCTAGATTTGCAATTTTTTTCAGATGAGGTCAACCCGTTTGGTGGTGGGTGGGCTACTTACCAATTTAGATTGAAAAAAGTATTTTAATTTTATATATTGATAGTATTATGATACCCAACATTCCTAAATAATAACCAACTGTTCCCAACTAATTATTCAGTTACTCATCAACATAGCCCCAATCCTCACAAATCCTTTGTTTCTCCACCATTGAAATACAATTATTTAATTATTAATTGTTTCATCATAGCATGTTCCATAAATATATGGAAAGTTTTCTGCATGATCAGTCATATTTTTAAACAATGACCAATACTTCGCAAATTCTTCCAGGGGCCTACAAAATGTGTGCACCTGCAAAAAGACAACATACCCAATTTTTAGGTGGCTCTTTAAAAAAAAGAATACAACTCACCTAATTAGAGTTAAATAAATCCAGAAACCACATCAGCTGGAATCTGAAGGCTCAGGAAGGCTTAGAGTTGATAACTCTCAGGTTCATGACGGGAAGGGAAGATCAGATAGTGATGTTCCTCAGGTTCTTGCATTAACTATGGATATCGATATTAAATACAGGTGAGTCTGGGACAAATGTTGGGAATTCAAGATGGGAGAGAACCAGACTTGGCTTACACAAATGGAATTTATAATGTCCAATTTATTCCAGTCCTAAAGTCTGAAAATGGCTGAACAGAACATACAGGAATTTGTGGTTATAAAGTCATGACTTTGAAATACCCCATTATTGCCACATATCAACATCATTAAAAGGATTAAAAATCAATCAATACTTATAAGTGAGGAGATTCTGTGTATTTCCTATTTGAACATTAAATCACATTCTTATGTTGGAACTGTAAAATACAATCTGTGTTGTTATGACTGTTGGGTTAGGTGTGTCATTTCAATTGGTTATCAGTGCATTGTCAGTTCTCGTTATCAGCATACCTGGGAACATTTACTGTGGTTTGAAAATGACTGTCTGAAGGGAAGTAATTTATATATTATTATGGTTCTGTAGACAAACGGCGCTGACTTGAATATATAGCATATAACATAAGCACAAAACATTATTCTTGGCAATACCTGTAGCAAAAATAAGCAATTGTTGGAATATAAGGGCAATTGAAACAATATTACAATTTAGTTTGGTTTAAAAAAACAGTCCACCATATTGTCTCTCCAGCATGGAGCCATTGTATCAACCATGTGGTAGCGTGGCCGAGCGGTCTAAGGCGCTGGATTAAGGCTCCAGTCTCTTCGGGGGCGTGGGTTCGAATCCCACCGCTGCCAAGTATGTTTTTTTTTCTTTAGAGACACTTTTCCCAAAGTTACATTCCTTCTGTAAATATTGTGTAGTTGTTTTTCTTTTCTAAAGCTCCTTTTGTATTTTTTAAAAAAGTCTGAGGTTTGAAAAATCTACATCTCACTTGTCATAGAAACCCATTCATTAGCATATTAATAGCCAGGTGTCAGTTTTTTTTTCTTGTGCTAAATGGGACACTGGCATAGTCCCCAATCTGCCTTATCTTGTGTTCCCATTGCTCAGCATGTCCCTGGCACAGAGCTTTGTGTGTGGCATTGCCAGGGCAGTGCCCAATCTGCTTGGCATATTCCTGGCAATATGTGCCATGCCCCTGGTAGAATACTTTTATCTCAGCATTTCCCTGGCATAGAAACTCACATGTCCCTGGTATGCCCATTATTCCATTTTCCAAAACAGCAAAGCCAAATATCTTCTGTCTACAATGTTTGTTTGCCAGTCCCGCTGATAATTGCAGGTAAAGTATCCATATCTGGTGTCTATGCATTGAGTGAAGTTTTATTACAAAGGATTCCAGCTCATGGGATAATTTTAGGAGCATGGAAAAATGACCTGGCTGCTAAATAAGTAAAGAGAGGAAAGAAATACATTATGACTACAGGCTTGGCATTGCATATGTGTAAGAATCTTATAAAAAAAAGTGACATTCCCAGGGTAAATCACATTTTAATTACCTGGCTGCTACCCAACCCCTAGATTACACCAGATTGTATGTAATTTGTATCTGCCTGTGTGAGTCCATCCAGCTAGATTGTGTGAGAGTCTCCCTCTAGAGGCAGCTAACGTTATTGCAAGCTCTGATCCCTTTTCCTTTAATAGCAATTTGTTACAATTGGATATTCTTCCTACAAACAATCTAAATCATTGACACCCTTACTCTGGGGGAAGTACATTCCTCCAGAAATTCATTCTATCCTAGAATGGTTGAGCTGCAACAAATGCATCTACTAAAACTGAGAAAGGTTTTTGTTTTTTTAGAGTCTACACT
The DNA here is from genome assembly GCF_032062135.1 of Pyxicephalus adspersus. Classification (NCBI taxonomy): domain Eukaryota; kingdom Metazoa; phylum Chordata; class Amphibia; order Anura; family Pyxicephalidae; genus Pyxicephalus; species Pyxicephalus adspersus. The sequence goes on from NC_092859.1 coordinate 15,614,741, forward strand.
TGGTTTACCAATCATTTTACTGATCAGTAATTGGCCAATCCGAAGTCTAAAACCATGGCACATATGTGTACAACATTCCCCCCTTCTGACCATGGGATGGGGAAAGGGTGAAGCACAGGACACATAGGGGATTGGGATCAGCTATGCTTTGGTACCATGACTTATGATCAGTACTTACCATCTCATCCGGTTTGTTCCAATCAAAAATTGACATCCGATAGAAAACCCCACAAATTTCTGGCCTGCTATTGGTTAACTGTTCACTGATCTGACCATCATTGTTCATTTGGTGTCCAATTTAAATGTTATTATTAGCATGGTGGTGAGTAGGATAAATGCCTCTTACATTAATGGCCAGTGGGAAGAATGTTTCCCTTACAGTGACCCACAACAAATTGCTGAAAAACCCTGCGTTGTGTTACTATACAAGTTTGCACGCACCCTGTGGTGAATGCTGAAGACTTTGCGCTGGGCCTTGTTGTCTAAACTGTGCAGATTAATTTTTTTGGGAAGCTTTGAGACCAATTAAAAGTGAATAGAATATTACCACAAATCATCTCATTAGCTTTACAATCCTATTTAAAAACATTACTGTATACTAAACTGAACATGTAACTATAAATGAATTTTAATACAAGAGGGAAGAAAAGCAAATACTCATAAAGAGTGCTTCTGGCTTCAGTAGATTGAAGGCAAGAAAAATATTAATATTTAAAATATTATATATAGTACATACTGGTGTACAGAACAGTCACAGATGCTGCAATGCTATGCATGTCTGCATTATGGCAATATTGAGGAATAGTGTAAAAGTACACATTTGAATCCATCTATAATATATGTATTTCCTTTATTATAAACACGGTTCAGCTGAAAAATTATTCACTTAAAAAATATTTTTTAAGCACCTTATAATATATATGCTGCAAAACTGGTGTAAAGAACATTCACAGATTCTGCTCTGGTCATGCATGTCTTTGTTGTGGTAATACTGCTGTATAGTGTAAAAAACTGAATCGATCTGTTTTATGCAAATATCCTTTATGATCATGAACGATTAAGTGAAAAATACAAATAAAAAAAAAAGTTAGCAGAGGATGGTTTCGATCCATCGACCTCTGGGTTATGGGCCCAGCACGCTTCCGCTGCGCCACTCTGCTTCATACTCTCACCCTGGAAATCTACGTATACAATGCTTCTTGTACATACAATGCCAATTTAATGTTAGCCTGCTGCTTTTTATTTCTGTATTTTTTTCTTCCACATTTCCATTAGCAGGACCTGCAGTTTAATTTACCTGAAATGCTTTGTTATTGTGCCCTGATGAGTTTTTATATTTGCTGTTGCAATTCTGCTCAACTTTTTGTGGAATTCAGTGTGACTACTGATGATGAGGATTTGTAATGATTAATTCATATTGTTTTAGTCTATTTTGGTTGTAGTCCTTTATAAACGTGAGTTTATTGCATCTATGAAGCCTGGGGAACAGAGCAGGAAGTCTAACACTGCTGATAGATCACTCATGTAGATCATAACTGTATTTCATCTTACAGCTGTCTCTGTGGCGCAATCGGTTAGCGCGTTCGGCTGTTAACCGAAAGGTTGGTGGTTCAAGCCCACCCAGGGACGGGCAATATTTCTTATACTGCTGACTAGCAAACTGCAGAGGTCTAAAGAAGCCATGCGTGCTAATTTTTTAACAAGCACCGCTAAAACGACATTGGCCTTCATTTATACATTGAACATTTACTTCTTTACAAAAGGACAACATGATCAGCATGCAGGTGTCTACTATGTGGATAGGTGTGACAATGTACACATAAAAATGTATCTAAATTGTTGAGATTTGATTTACTTTTTTGATTGCCTATGTTCATTTTCAATACAACTGTGTGCAATTATTTTCTTTTGGCAGCTTGCATGGAGACAAATAATTATTTAGCACTTTTTGCATTTTAGGTCAATAATAAAAAAAACATTATCCTTCAAAAAAATTGCGTGTGCAATTTTGGAATACATTTTAAAGTACATCTGGTGCATTTTTAATTTTTTTAATCTTTTATAAGTTATTAGACCACTAATTGAAAATTGTAGCACTCACAATAAGATTTTGGGGTCAGTAGAGTAGGATATAGGAAGTTATATCAATTCTATGCATATTATATATATATATATATATATATATATATATATATATATATATATTTGTTTGATGGGCCTACCCAGTTCAGCTTCAGGTGAGAGAGGCATTAAAGTGTACCTAAACTCAATTTTCACTTTACATAAAAGGGTAGACAACTCCTTTATGTAAAGTAAAAATTATGGTGTTTTTTGTTTTTAACTGCAACACCCTTTTTTTAAATAAAAAAGGGTTCAGCACCACCCCCTAATTCTTGACTGCCTAGGCAATTGAGAATGAATGGGAGCCTAGAGCCTCCCGGGATACCTACGTCAGGCATCCCAAAGAGGCTCTTGCTGCATCTCAGGCATGCGCAGAAGGAGCCTTTTCATGGGAAAAAAAATTTGACGATCTCACACATGCGCACTGAGATGGGCAATTTTTTTTCATCATATGTCACCCCGTCTTGTACCTGGGTCGGGTGACGTAGGATGAAGAACCTGGAAGAAGAGGCGAAGATGGCGGTTCCTGAAGCGCTGGCCCCGGGACAAATGTTGGGACCAGATGTAAGGCACCCCTGGATGGATCGGAGTGCACTGCGGGATTAAAGGTAAGTGTATTTTTTTTTTGCCGTTTTTAGTTTTTTCTACTTTTTAAGTTATCAGTTCCTCTTTAAGCGTATGGCACAGCGCTGGCTATACTATGCGTTTCAATGTGTTTTAGCGTCCAGTCATCATTTTTCTAAACGGCAGTCTGGTTGCTAGAAGTTTCTGCATATTGCTATCCATGACCTGATAATTCTGACAATCCATGTGAACCTACCTGGGAAATGAAATATTTAAAAGTCTGCCTTCATTATGTATAGCTCAGTAATTACTGTTCAGGTCTAAAGGCAGTTGGAGGCATCCCCTATAATCTTGCCCCTGCGTACCCCAAATACTTTTACTCCGCATATGTGCCGTCACATAATGTTTAGAGTGGTACCCAAAGCATCCAGTCTAATGATCATATGATTGCCCCTAATCATAACTTTTAAGTCACTGCACAGTATGGAGTTTTTCAAACAGTTAAAACACTTGTGAGGAAAACATTCGCCCAACGTGGGGCTCGAACCCACGACCCTGAGATTAAGAGTCTCATGCTCTACCGACTGAGCTAGCCGGGCTGTGTGAAATCACCCTCTTGTTTCTTTGAGTAGTTTGTTGAGTGGTCATTGCACATGAAGGGCTGTGCTTTCATTGCAAGTGTGTTACTATACCGTAGTAAAGTACCCTAACCAATTCCAGACAGCAGGTGACATATTACCATTCATTACTAGAAAATAAAAAAGAAACATTTTTTGTAATCATTGGAGACCAGGACACACTTTTATAAATCAGATTATCACTCTGATTTCAGATCAGTTTCGGGTCAAGCCAACTTTTTGAGTTATCAGTAATGTTGGTTTTCAGGGTGCATGCTTGTAATTTTAACTAAAGCACCACTTAGGTAAATGTTTCAATATATTCATTTAAATCGACACAAAGTGACAGCCATACGAGAAGGTTCAGTCAACTACCAGTGTGTCCTCAAAAACTTTGCAGTTCTTTTGATGATTTTCTTGTGTACACTGAGCCTGAACTGTCTCAGTGAAGCATCCAGCAGTAGTTGGTTATCATACTCTTAGTCCATAAGTATTGGTGGCAAGATTCTATTGACTAAATGTCCTGGTGAAACCATTCTTCTTGCTTTTCACTCACCATGCCAAGATGTTCAGAAAAGTACTTTACATGAGAGTGTAAAAAGAATCCCCCTTAATACTTATCCCATATGGTCTAGCGGTTAGGATTCCTGGTTTTCACCCAGGCGGCCCGGTTTTGACTCCTTATATTGGAAGGAGTTAAGCTGCGTACACACTTCCAATTTTTATCGTTGGAAATGAACGACGAACGAACGACGAACGATCGATTGGGCAAAAATCGTTTGTAAAAAAAGTAACCAACGACGCCGAGGAACGAGGATAGTCGTTGGAAATGAACGACCGGACCGGCGGATCGGATTGGACGACGATCGCTGACCATCTATAGTGTGTGTACGGTCGTTCATTAATCGTCCATGGTCTGAGCATGCGCGGTGAACGAACGTTCGCTCACTTCCTGTGGTGCACGTCACTTCCTGTATCGTTCAAACGATCGCATCTATCGTGTGTACAATATCTGCGAACGATCGTGTCGTTATCTGTATGTACAGGATCGGTGCTTTACGATCGTTCGCAGATATCGTGCAGGATCGTTCGACGTTCGTTTACCAACGATAATAATTGGAAGTGTGTACGTAGCTTTAGTTTACTTTCCTCTTCAAGCTAACTACAGACAAGTGCTACATGAAAAAAAACTTCAAGAACACACAATTTTCAAAGCTTTAACACCAACCTAAGTTTTCAGTTATTGCAGCTGTCTATTCTACATATGCCAACCACCTGACTCATCCCAAAATGCTTCCTTGATTTTCCTCTCACTTCAGTAAAATCTCCAATGCCTTTTCTCTTCTATGGTTTAGAAGAACCTCCTCCGAGGCATTCTATTTCTAAGAATGAGCTAATTTTTAAGAAAGACTGCTCCAAGGCCTTCTTGCTTCTATGAGTCTATGATCTCAGGTAATCAACATTCTTACTTGGATAAAGAGATTTTTTTATTGGATTGAATGCAGGCAGAACTTATGAACTATAATGGAAGTAAAAAGGAAAATGTATTACTTATATAGCATAATTTTCCTTTCCTGATAAACGCCATGTGAGCACACAATGGGTAAATCCCTTTCCACTCCCACTCTCAGGGTGTAACTAACTAAATTCAAGGCAGTTCACATACCTAGTGTTCTGTAACCAGCCCTTCTCAAAATATAAGGGTGGGTATTTTTGGAGTTTATCAGGAAAGGAAAATTACGGTCGGTAATTCATTTTCCTGACCATCTCCAACACATGATAGGAAATAAGTAGCACACCCAGGGAGGGATATTTAAAAATACTTAAAGCTCACAAAGAAACCAATAGACAGATCTTTTTTTACCAAAACTAACAGCCATTAAGGCTGCCAGTTTATTGGAGTAATGACTTCATGTGTGAGCAGGAGACAAGGTTGTCACCTTACAGAAGGTGTCTAATGAAACTTCAATAGCTGCACAGGAAGAGGACATGTTATGAATGACCTGTGTCCGTAAAAGGATTTTTAACTGTTTGCCCGATTACCAATACAGATGGTTTAGACCAGGGGTGTCAAACTCAAATGCACAGTGGGCCAAAATTAAAAACTTAGACAAAGTCCCGGGCCAACCTTGAAATTTATTGAAAAAATTGAGGAAGTTTATCTTTCTCATTAGATATAAAACCTTTTCATATGGAAACAAAGAGGTTTTGCTTCACATTCAATCTGAAACAAGCCTATAATAGAAAAAGAGGCCTAAGAATTTATTTAATATTTTATTTAAGAAAAAATCTTATGCCTCTTTCTCTATTTGTAGTTAAATTTCATTGGTAACCTTTTTTCACAGGCTAACAATAATAAAAACAATATTCTTCTATGAAAATGCAACCATTCAAGTCCAAGCCTTGGAGAAGCAAGGAAAAGTACAGCTGAGGGGAGTGTGGGAAATGCCAGACACGGCCAATGCGAGTCTAAATCTTATGAGTGACCCGTTGCTAAAATTCCCTCTTCATTAAAGTTCCCTCTTCAGTAGCGCCGCTACTAAAATTCCCGGCATTACTTGCATCTATAAAACAGTCCAATGTGGGGCCACGCATAGGCAGAGAGGCCGCTGGTCTATAGACGCAAGTGATGCCAGGTATTGTAGTAGCGGCGCTATTTGAATGCAGAGGTGGGACAGCTGCAATTCATATTTAGGACTCCTTTGGGGGCCAAAAAAAGGACATTGGGGGCTAGAGTTTGACACTCCTGGTTTACATATACATGACATATACAGTAGGTGCCAAGGCATTCAGGTATTCTTGAAGTGTACTGCTGATGTAAAGTTTGCTGGTCCATTGACCATCAACTAGAAGAATGTGTGGAGCACAGTCTCCTGTTTAGATGAAACCTCTGGGCTGAGGCCAAGCATGAGCATTATAACTGCCCAGTCTAGAAAGAAAGTGGTAGAAGGCTCTTCGGCACCCAGATCTCTAAAACTCCTCTGGCCACAATGACAACCATTGAAAGGACTGCCTTCAGCAACAGTAGGCCTAGTGAGATCTTGACCCTGGTCCAAATGTGTCTGATGCAAGCAAAATTGAGTACAAAATAGGTCTCCTTCCAGTGATCTAGCTCCCTGGGGGATTACTACACTGCAATTTGCATATGGATTGAACAAATGAAGGTGTTGAGTGACCAGTAGTGACCAGTAACCAGTGAACGATAAGACCTCTGAACCTTGACCTTCATTGTAATGAACCCAAGTGCTACACCTAATGGAGTTCCAGAGTATGTTGTATTTGTTTAAACAATGATCTAATAGTGCTTGGTAAAGCCTATGGTATTAGGGAACCATGATGGCCCTATGGATAACATGCATATTATGAGCAACTGCTGGATCTCAATGAGCTTTGTGGCAGTACCCAAGCTTGATCCAGGAATCAGGATCAGGAAAAAGGATGGTAAGTCCAAAAAGAAGGTCCCACAGAGTTCTAAACATGGACGGAGTCCAGAGCGCGTGTCATCAAGTGCTTGGATGTTATGCATTGATGTGAATTTGTAATCCTCATTATTGTCAGTTTCATCTGTTGCTGCAATGTTTTTGTGCCTGGTCTGTAATGCCAGTTTGGGTAGTTTATCAATTAGTGACTTTTAATGCAAGCTCGCCAGTGTAAAGCTGTCGGAGATGCGCGGCTCCGGCCGCGAGCTTTTTCAGTTGCTGAATAGCGCGACGGCGTACGATTTCAGATCGCGAATACGAATGCGCGAGCGATCATCCGATTCTGCTTGATGAATCAGGGGCATTGAGTCATATCTATGACTGATAACTTCATGTTTCCTGAAATGAATGGGAAGAACCACCCATGAAACCTTATTCCTTAGATACGGGATAATTACCCCCTATGACAAAAGGGTCTTCACATGCATCCTTTTCTTCCAAGACCAGGTTTCCTAAAATTGACCCTTTCATGTATCATTAGGGATCTGCCCTGGAAAATGAATCCTTGCTTCCCACTGGTACCTTTGGCAACAGTCTAATCCAGTTTATCACTGCAGGGGCTCTGCCCCTCATATGAAATTCCACACCAACCTTGCTTGGAGATAGGGTCTGCCGCTTATGGCTGGAGTCTAAAGGCTTGTTGCAGGTAAATGGCAAAGCCATAATTTTGGCCACATATCTGACTATATCAATGGATGCTTACTTTAGGAAACCAGCCAACATGCTTAGGTGTTTAATTGCTGTTGGATTTACTGACCTTGGCGAGTCTGCTAAATGAATACTCTGCCCAAACTTCAAGGGATCCGGAGACTGAAACCTGTGCAATGGCAGGTTTAAAAGACGCATCAGCTGTTAGGATGGTCTGTTTAGGATCAAGGTCTGGATCAAGGTATAGAAGGCAGAGACAGGCCAAATCCAATTTGGGCCAAAGTGGTATTATACATGTTGTCATGCTGAGCTAGGAAAAACTCTTCATCATGCTGAGATGTTCAGGAAATAACTCTACATGAGAGTGCAAGACCTCCATATCTTCCAGTTCTCCCATATGGTCTAGCGGTTAGGATTCTTGGTTTTCACCCAGGCGGCCCGGGTTCGACTCCCGGTATGGGAAGAAGTTCTTTTACTTTCCTCTTCAAGCTGACTTCAGACACGAGCTGCATGAAAAAAAAAAACAAAATTCAAGAACACAATTTTCAAAGCTTTAACACCAACCTAAGTTTTTAGTTATGCAGCTCTGTTAATTTTACATGTCAACCACCTGACTCTTCTCAAGGGTCAACATACAGTTAGGTCCATAAATAATTGGACAGAGACAGCTTTTTTCTAATTTTGGTTCTGTATATTACCACAATTAATTTTAAATGAAACAACTCAGATGCAGTTGAACTGCAGACTTTCAGCTTTAATTCAGATGGTTGGACAAAAAGATTGCATAAAAATGTGAGGAACTAAAACCATTTTATATACAATCACTTCATTTCAGGGGCTCAAAAGTAATTGGACAATTGACTCAAAGGCTATTTCATGGGCTGGTGTGGGCAATTTCTTTGTTATGTCATTATCAATTAAGCAGATAAAAGGCCTGGAGTTGATTTGATACATCATGAGAAAGAAACAAAGCACTGGTGAACTCATCAATGCCAAAAGACCTGGACATCCACGGAAAACAACAGTGGTGGATAATTGCAGAATCATTTCCATGGTGAAGAGAAACCCCTTCACAACAGCCAACCAAGTGAACAACACTCTCCAGGAAGTAGGCGTATCGATATCCAAGTCTACCATAAAGAGAAGACTGCATGAAAGTAAATACAGAGGGTGCACTGCAAGGTACAAGCCACTCATAAGCCTCAATAATAGAAAGGCTAGATTGGACTTTGCTCAAAAAGCCAGCACAGTTCTGGAAAAACAGTCTTTGGACAGATGAAACCAAGATCAACCTTTACCAGAATGATGGCAAGAAAAACGTATGGAGAAGGCATGCATCATCTGTAAAACATGGCCGAGGCAGTGTGATGGCTTGGGCGTACATGGCTGCCATGGCACTGGGACACTAGTGTTTATCCATGATGTGACACAGGACAGAAGCAGCCGAATGAATTCTGAGGTGTTCAGAGACATACTGCTCAAATCCAGATAAATGAAGACAAATTGATTGGGAGGCGTTTCATAATACAGATGGACAATGACCCAAAACATACAGCCAAAGCAACCCAGGAGTTTATTAAAGCAAAGAAGTGGAATATTCTTGAATGGCCAAGTCAGTCACCTGATCTGAACCCAAATGAGCACGCATTTCACTTGTTGAAGACTAAACTTTGGACAGAAAGGCCCACAAACAAACAGTAACTGAAAGCCGCTGCAGTAAAGGCCTGGCAGAGCATTAAAAAGGAGGAAACCCAGCATCTGGTGATGTCCATGAGTTCAAGACTACAGGCTGTCATTGCCAGCAAAGGGTTTTCATCCAAGTATTAGAAGTGAACATTTTATTTTCAGCTTTTTAATTTGTCCTATTGCTTATGAACCCCTGAAATGAAGTGATTGTATAAAAAAAAAGTTCCTCACATTTTTGTGCAATCATTTTGTTCAACCCACTGAATTAGAGCTGAAAGTCTGCAGTTCAACTGAATCTGAGTTGTTCATTTAAAATAATTGTGGTAATGTACAGAATCAAAATTAGAAAAAAGACCTAACTGTAGAAAATGGACCTAACTGTAACTGCTCTGTCTGGAAAGAAAGGTAGTAAAAGGCTCTTAGGCACCTAATATAATGTCTAAAACTCAACTGGCTACAATGACAGCCACAAAAATGGCTTCCTCCAGCGACGTCAGGCCTAGTGAGATCTTGACCCAGGTCTGATTGCTTGTGATACGAGCAAATTTTATTTTACATTGTAGGCAAAAATTCTTAGGCATACCTCACTGAAAAATGTCCAATAAATAAATTTATTAATAAACTTTAAATAAAAAAACACAAATTCTGGTAAAACAAAAATTAAAAAATAGTGAAATGTAATATAACTGTACAGTAGCATGTATTATATATATATATATATATATATATATATATATTATATAAGGATTTCTTTGTATTGGACTCAATACAGCTATTTTGTAGTATGCAGTATTCTCGTGTTTTATTCATTTGGTTGGTATACTTACATTTTATCAGAAGATCCTAATGAAAAGATTGTACAGTGTGTTACCTTGTAGAACTTCTTTCATTGCGATAGAATCTAAAGATATAATTGGAGTTGCTATATATATTTCACATGCTGTTGTATAGTTAAACCTGGGTCAGCGTATACAGAGCCTTGTCTCGTGTTTTATTGTATGACTGCCATTTTTATGTTGTATCTTTTCCAGTTTCTATTTGTTTCAATTAAAGTCCTTCACAAAAATTTATGCTAATAGGTCTCTCCTATAGGTTAGGCAACGCTGGCTTATTACAAGCAGCACAACAGTCCCTGGTGGTCTAGTGGTTAGGATTCGGCGCTCTCACCGCCGCGGCCCGGGTTCGATTCCCGGTCAGGGAATGTACATTTTTAATTGCTTAAAAAAAAAAGACTTTTTCTGAACTCCCACTATTATCACCCACTATTGTCCTCATAAACATAGGAAGTTGCAGGTACTCAGGAAGAGACAGATATGTGAGAGAATCTCTGGAAAAGTTTTTTCTTTCCACATCTTAGGAGCCATCTTCACAGAAGATGCAATGGCTTTTGTTAAAAAAAATGTAAACGTTAAAATGTATATATTTTAGCTAGGAATTTTTTTTTAGTTTCTGATTTAAATTGACCCATTTTTAGAAAAAATTTTTCCAGATATTTCCTTTTTCTAAATGGCACCCAATGGCACTAATGGCACAACATATGTTCCACAATTCTAAACAGTTGCAGGAGGTCTTCTGCTAATGATGGCAAGAAATGTTGGAGCAGAAATGTCAATTTACTAACATGATTTAGTAAATGATTAGTCCTGTTATTGTTATTGCTTAGACCTGCTTTGACTTTAGCATTTTTTTAAACTCTTGGTATATCTGAATTTGTGGCAATGAAGGTGGTTCAGATTAAAATTAAACCTTTCAATGCCTAAACATTGTTACAAGCAGTAAATGAGCTTGGAATGGGTTCACACTAACCTCAGTAACTGCAGGTATTTAAAATAATTCATGCACAAATTTACAAAAGATACAGAGTTGTCCAAGCCCTTCCCTAACCACTTTCCTCACTACCCTGTCTTAACAGTGGATCAGTTCAACCCCCTTCCCCAGCAGTTACTTAATTGCTCAGCACCCCCTCTGCAACCCATATGCCCCCCACCCCTAGGAGTGACTCCACAGCTCCGCAGTCCATGTACCCCCCAAACAGAGCTCAATAGCTCATTTCACCCAGCAGTCTTCTGTGATTGCCAAGGCGATCAAGACTGAATGTCCCTAATGCCCTAATTTCGGACATGCGCAGAAGGGGCATTTTTTCTATTAAGAGAAAGAGATGTCGATTTTTTTTTTTTTAAATTGTAGACCTGTAACTTACAGAAATATGTCCGAACAAGGGTCTAGTAGATATCCTGAAAATAATAAAGTTTGAAACGCACAATCATGTAAAAAAAATAAAATAAATAACTTTAATAATAAAATTAAATAAAAAACACAAAAATCAGCTTAAACAAGAATACATAAATAAATCAAAGATTCTGAAAATGCCACAATTCGGTATACTGTATAGTAATATATTTTTCTAAAACACCTCCCTAGTGTGGTAAATTTTAAAACAGAGTCCAACGTCACATACCTTTAGACAAAGCCACATAAATATATTTTGTATTATTTTGGATTGTATTGTATCCAATACAAAATATTTGAATTTCCCGCTACGCCCCCCCGTCGACGGGCGTATGCACTGACATCATCAGGAATCACCGAGGGACGCGTATGCGAACACCGGGTGTTGTAATTCTTTGCGTACTTCCATGCAAAAAGCGTTACATTTATTGCATGGAAATTTATTTTAGATTGTAGGCTATAATTCTTACATAACTCACCAAAATATGTCCAAAATTTAATAAATTTAATAATAAACTTTAAAAAAACTTTTTATAAAACATTATAAAAAAAAAATCTTTTAAAAAAAAAAAGAAATAGTGTATAATGTAATGTAACTGTACAGTAGCTTATATAATATATATATAATACAAATATATATATATTATGTAAATATTTCTTTGTATTGGACTCAATACAGCTTTTTTGCATTGAGTTTAATACAAAGTGATTTAAATTTCCCGCCCTGCCTCCCGCCTGCAGCGACGTCACTGGGAAACCCTGGAGATCGTCACCCTACACGCTGGGTGAACACTGAAGAGAGAAGACGTCTCCAGGGGAGCTGGGGGGACAAGGTAAGTGTTTTTTTTCAGTTGTAATCCGATTGTCATACAACATTGTATGTATGATTGCACTTTAACGCGTGTTTCTAATTTTAGCTACCCCGAACCTGGTTCGGGGTAAACGATTGTAGCAAGTTTTCTTACCCCGAACCAGGCTCGGGCTAACCGCCCAGGTGCTTAAAGACAATTGTAATGTTTTTAGTTTAGTTCCACTTTAAAAAGATGGAGATTTGACTCCAGTCATGTGACCTGATCACTTCACTGAAGCCCGGATAGCTCAGTCGGTAGAGCATCAGACTTTTAATCTGAGGGTCCAGGGTTCAAGTCCCTGTTCGGGCGGATGCTGTTTTTTTTTTTTTTCAAGGAAGCCCATCATACATAACCAGACTACCTTGTTCTAGCTAGGAGAAAGTAATGTACTCTAAGCAGAATGCTTACATAAGGAAGGATTCAAAAATATGGCCATTACATCAAATATAAATTATGCCCTAAAAACCAGAAGAGAATAATTCTTATTATCCAAACAAACAAAAGAAATAGCCTGACTACAACATACAGCATAACACTAGAAAAGCTACAACCCATTATGCTGAAGGATGGAAAGACAGGAAACTACAAATTCACTTAACGACTAGGACACAGGTATGGAATTTGGTCATTAAGTGAGGAGAATCAAACGTTTATCTTGCAATTTCATTATTTTTAATTCATTTCTATTTGATAAACTGCATGTATTACAATGGCATCATGATCCTTATCCCTGTCTTTCAGTTCTCCCATATGGTCTAGCGGTTAGGATTCCTGGTTTTCACCCAGGCGGCCCGGGTTCGACTCCCGGTATGGGAAGAAGATCTTTTGCTGTCCTCTTCAAGCTGACTTCAGACATGAAAAAAAAATTCAAGAACACACAACTTTCAAAGCTTTATCACAAACCTAAGTTTTTAGTTATTCAGCTCTGTCAATTTTACATGTCAACCACCTGACTCTTCTTAAGGGTCAACATAACTGCCCATCTGGAAAGAAAAGTGGTAAAAGGCTCTAAGGCACCTAATATAATGTCTAAAACTCGCCTGGCCACAATGACTGCTACATAGCTGCCCATCTGGAAAGAAAAGTGGTAAAAGGCTTTAAGGCACCTAATATAATGTCTAAAACTCGACTGGCCACAATGACTGCTACAAAAATGTCTGCCTCTAGTGACGCTAGGCCTAGTGAGATCTTGACGCTGGTCTGAATGCTTCTGATACGAGCAAAATCAAGTACAAGATAGGTCTCCTTCCCGTGATCTGGTTTCCCCAATTGGTTTTACCCAATTATCCCTGATTTGGCAAGGTGATACTGAGTTTAGGTATGAATCATGTGACTACATGCTTTCACTGAAGCCCGGATAGCTCAGTCGGTAGAGCATCAGACTTTTAATCTGAGGGTCCAGGGTTCAAGTCCCTGTTCGGGTGGCTCCTTTTTTTATACCAAATGATCCATTATACATAGCCAGGTTACTAGATCACGAGGAGGTGTACGATGGGGGTGCGGAGAAGTTCTCGGCTTTGCCCCCTTCCAGATGAAGGAGAAATATGTGTGTGGGGTCATATGACAGCCTAATATCTTAGTATGTAACTGTGCGAATATCAGGACTTTACAATACTTAAAACTGTTTTTTTCTTTTAGTGAGAAGCTGTGATGGAAGAGGCACAAGTAAATTTCACATCGTTATAGTTACGAGCCGTCATGAAGTTTTTGTTTCTCCAGGGAAAGTCAGCAAAGGACATTCACAATGAGATGTCACAAACACTGGGGAGAAGTGTCCTTCCTTTCCCTGGAGAAACACAAACATCATGGCGGCCCCTAACTCCAATAACGTGAAACTTGCTTATGCCTCTGCCATCACAGCTTCTCACTAAAAGAAAAAACAGTTTTAAGCATCGCAAAGACCTGATATTTGCACAGTTACATACTAAGATATTAAGCTGTCATATGCCCCCACACTCATTTTTCTATTTCATCTGGAAGGGGGCAAAGCCAAGAACTTCTCCGCACCCCCTCGTACACCACATGTATTCTGACCCAGAAGAAAGTAATAAACATCTCAGAGTACTAGTAATATTTTTCCATATAAAAAGATCCAACAATCAAGTTAATAACACAAGTCTTGACAACTAGAAGAAATATACTAGTTAGGATAGAAAAGATAATGAGTTTCAACCCATCATGCCATCTGGTTTTCAGGCAACTAACCGATCTCAGAACCAGATTAATGAGTAGGAAATTGAACTCGGACTACAGAAATGCAAACTGCGGAATAAAAGCTTTGTTAAATGTTCAAAAAGATAAAACACAGGAAAGGATAAAAAGGTGAAAAATGATGCCTCGGCCCTTTTTGAAATATGGGAGAGAGGGAGTTGTGGAACACCTGGCCTCTAAGCTGTTTTTCTCTGCTAGCTTTTAATGGGTGGTTTATGTATATTACATTTATCTTGCAGTTTCATTATTTTCAATTATTTTCCATTTTATACACTGGCCTGCATGTATTACACTGGCAATGTGATCCTTATTACCTTCCATCAGTTCTCCCATATGGTCTAGGGCAGGTGTGTCAAACACAAATCACATAAGGAGCTGGAATCTAAAACACAGACGCGAGCAGAACTTTTTTCTTAGGATACATAGTGTTAGTAGAAGTATAGATACTTCCTCACCCTGAGACTCCATATCACACCCCATCCTTGTGCATTATTCATGTTTTGAAAATAAGAACTTGCTTGTCTTCGTGAAGCATGAACATATATTGACTTTCCCATCTTTCAATAAATTGTCTCCCTTCTGCATCAACTTTTCTCTTGTTGGACATTTTGGGAGTGATTGCTTTTTGGTTCCTAGCAGCTTTTTCTGAGGTCAGTGTACCTGATCTATCTTGGCCTGTCTATGTCAGGGGAATGGAGCCATGGACTGTGCTGAGGTGGAGGCCGATGTCCCTGAGTCTGGAGACATTCTAATGTAGCATCCCACTGAGATTCCATACCTGAAGCAGCAACATACTACTGGCAGCAGGATCGGGACTCTGGCACAGTGCCTGGCATCTGTGGCCCCGGCGTGTGAACTTTGACACGAGGTGCCGTGTGGGCATGGGACGCAGCATGCAACTGGGCGTCCCATGCCCATTTTTATACAAGCACCAGGGACGTTATTAATAATAATAAAATGATTTCTTAATTGGTTCTCTGTATCCAAGGTTGGTATGCTGACCATACACTGATTGACATTTCTAAAATATTCAATGTTATTATTAACCCCCTAACCGCTAAGCCCGTAATTTCTCGCACTAAATATTTTTGCTCTTTTGGACAACCCCGTATTTTTTCGCCTACACTAAAATCCCCACTTACCTGGTCCCACTGAGCTAATCCAGCGTCGGTTCCGTGTTCCAGCGGCGGGTCCATGTTCCAGCGTCGTCCTCCAGCGTCGGGTGTCCCTCTCCTTAAAAGAAAAAGCCGGCCGGCTTAGAGGAGAAAGCCAGCTGGCTTTCTTTTCTATTTTATATTCATGATATCTACTAGAACCCTATTCGGACATATTTCTGTAAGTTACAGGTCTACAATTTAAAAAAAAAAATTTCATGAAAACCTGTGACGCTTTTGGAACAGAAATCTAGAAATCAGTGTAACGCTCAGGTGGTTAACATATTTTTAATATAAAATATTACCATTTATTACCATAAAATATAATGCAAATCTTTTAGAAAATAGGGCATTCATCAGTCAAAAATTGATCAGAAATTTGTATTCTTTGGCCTACTAATGACACCCCCCGCCACTCGGATGAGGGGGACATCAAGTAAAGAATAGTATTTTCTGATCAATGTTTGATTAATATATCAATTAAACTTTATTCAGAAATGTTTATATTCAATTAATGTTGCATCAGGCTGGTTGAATGGTGTAAGGAGGTAAGCAATCTATATGTGGAGGATAATCAACCATTTACCTGGTCATACAAGTATATGGACAGCATATTTATTAAAAAACAGCTCTTAAAGTGTACCTAAACTCAACATTTTTACTTTGCATAGAAAGGTAGATAACCCTTCTAAATAAAGTAAAAATGTTGTTTTTATTTGTTTTTTTAGGTGTCACACACTCCAAAAAAGGATATCAAGACTTAATGGGAGCGCAGAGCCTCCTGGGGTAGCTACGTCACGCATCCCAGGTGGCTCTGGCTGCTTCTTCTGTGCATGCCCTAATCTCGGGCATGCGCAGAAGGGGCATTTTTCCACCAAGGGTAAAGAGATGCCAATCTCACACATGCGCAGTGAGATCGGCTCTTTTTCCCCCTTAACAGTGACTACATCGCAGTGTGAAATTGGGTGACGTAGAAAGAAGACCGAAGAAAAAGACGGAAGAGAAGACAGAAAATGGTGGTGCCCTGTGTTTCCTCGATGCCGGGATGAAGAAGAATTCCAGGACGACGCAGCGCCAGACAGTGGAAAAGATCAGAGCCATTAAGGTAAGTAATTGTTTTATTTTTAGTTTAGTGCTGCTTTAAGCAAGTATATTTTTGGTCTGTCTACTTGTTCATTTCTTCTATTTACACAATTAGCTCATTGTTTGCAGGTGGAAGGTACACTTAGGTGTGAATCAGGTGACAATAAGCTTTCACTGAAGCCCGGATAGCTCAGTCGGTAGAGCATCAGACTTTTAATCTGAGGGTCCAGGGTTCAAGTCCCTGTTCGGGCGACAGACTTTTTAACAAAAAAAGAATTGCCCTGGCTTTAATCTCTCCATCCTGGTTGTTACATTTCCACAATGGCTTTGACCTCCTCTATCCAATATGGTTGTGAGATTTCCACATAACTTCCAACCTTCAAGCTTTTCTTCAAAGTAAGGCTCAAACTAAATATTAGCTCCCAATAGATATCCTGGAGGATACTAATGAGCCTGACGTTGGCCACTGCTATATGTGTTCTAGGCTCAGGGCCTACAGCTGCTTGATAAAAACAAGAAAACCTCAGCATGGTCATGTGATGTATAGAGCCAAAATAAATTTGAAACATCAGCTGCTGCGCATGTGTAGTACAAAGCAGTAAAATAATCTGAAAGTACCCCTTGTGTGCATTTGTTGACCTTTACACCGCACATGTGCAATTTACAGACAAAAGTAGTCCAAAACAACCCCTTTACATGTGCATATTCAACATAATAATTACAGCAGGCTGGGATATATAGACCGGTTATAATTGTGGAATATGTGCACTCCTGGACATAAAGTATGAAGAAGTGTGTCAATTACAGGTAGCATGCATCCATTTTATAGGGAAAACAAAGATTTTCTAATAACTAGAACATATTATTAAAGGCACATTTTATGTTTCAGTGGAAAGTTTATTGTTACACCTAACTCCAGCATGAACTTCCTGATATTCCTAAACTACAGTGTTAAAGTGTTATAAACTTCTCTCAAACAAGTACAGATTTGCTCTGTCTACATGCTGATTCCCTTGACCAGCCCAATGAGCTCATATTTGGTAAAGAGGTGGAGTTTAGGTACTAGTCATGTGATGACAAAGTTTCACTGAAGCCCGGATAGCTCAGTCGGTAGAGCATCAGACTTTTAATCTGAGGGTCCAGGGTTCAAGTCCCTGTTCGGGCGACAGACTTTTTACCTTTTTTTTCATAAAACGTGATGTTTTACCCCAACTTTAGGTGAAATTGAAGAGGAAATTATTTGACTGAAGCATAATGACCAGATGGAGAGTGCTGCTGAATACTAGACCTCCAATTCTAGGATATAATACATATTCTATATATAATTCTAGGATAGCATACTAAAGACAAAAGCATTGTTTAGGGACTAATCATACTAGAACTAATTATTAGAAAAATTGTGCATAGGCAGATTGTTTATTGCAGAAGAGATGTAGTCCCTTCAATAAAATAGTTATTTGTCTGATCTCAGTTTTGTAACTCACCTGGCCACAATGCATTGTATGCGCTGTCATTTTCAACCAGTCTTCTTCTGGGTTCTGGATCTTTGGATATCTTGATTGGTCATATGGGAATGATTTAAATGCCACACACCCACTCCCCACCAGGGGTGTAGTGGGGCTGGCACTCCGTGCCCTCACTTTTTCGGGACCCCCGTATAGGCTCTCCCTGCGCTTTAGCCACTGATAGCTATATCTATTACCGTGTTCTTTTTTTACGACTACACCCCTGCTCTCCACTCCAGTTCATTCACTCCTGGCAGCCAGGGATTAAACCGGGACCCCCAGCATTGTACACTGAGAAGCACATGCACATCCATGTTCATTAAAGAAAAGATTGTGATTAGGTAGGTAAGTTTATTGTATTGCAGAACACACTGCAATGAACAACAATGAACCTGTCTGCACACATTTTTTAAAATATAAATTTAGTTCTTCTTTAATTAGGAACTAAACACTGCATCCTCTTGCTGGGGATGTGGGCATTGTTAGTAGGGTTACCATCGTTCTGTCAAAAAATCCAATTTATTAAATTGTTCCACTTGAAAGGATAAGAATGTACCCAGAGGGTTAGTATTAAAGGATATTTTTTGGGGATAGTTTGTAGTGTTTTGCTCCAGGCAGAAAGGAGTTAGGAGCAGACACCAAAGATTTGAGGAGATTAACCCCCTAGCGGTATTCCTGAGTGTGACTCGAGGTAGCTTTACCATGCAAAAAGCATGGAGAGTCACACTTAGGGTCCCCTAAAACTTATAAAAACCCACTTACCTTGCTTCGTCGGCGTCCCCCGTCGTCCTGCTGGTCCCCGCAGGTTCTGTGGACATGTCCTTTAGTCGCAGAAACGATCTCTGGGGTTTCCCGGTGATGTTGGTACATGCATCGGTGCGAACAGGAGGATTGGCAGGAAATTCAAATAATTTCGTATTGGATTCAATATAAAATAGCTGTATTGAGTCCAATACAAAGAAATCTTCATATATTATATATATATATATATATATATATTTATATTATACATGCTACTGTACAGTTACATTACATGTTTCACGATTTTTTTATTAACAGATTTTTGTGTTTTTTAAAGTTTATTATTACATTTTTTAAATATTGGATATTTCAGTGAGTTAAATTTCCATGCAAAAAAACTGTAACACTTTTTGCATGGAAATACGGACAGAATTAGAAAGCTATGGAGGTTAGGATAAAATTTTAGCTGAATCAGGAAAATCTGGGAAGGTAAATCACTATCAGTCAGACTGGTAAATCCACTTAGAATCTAAAGTTGATCTAAAGTTAAAAGGGGCTGCCCCAGTCACATTTTTACTGACACGCAATGAATGAGAATGTAAAAATTCAGGGGATCAGAACATCAACCAGACAAGCTGTATATTATAGAACCAGGACAGCAATGGAATCTTACATCATCTATCAGTATGGCTGTGCTTGAAAAGCATGATAAATTGGTTCAAAACAACTTTACATATTAAAGGCTTTGTTTGCATACTACATGCATTTGTGTTTGAATAGCAAACAAGGTGTTAAAAACAATCATCATGAGCCCTCAGGTGTGGGTGAAAAGGTTCACCCGTATGCTGCTTTGCATGTCTTTGGACAGTGAGGGACTGAGCAAGAGATCTATCTGCACAGAGATATTGAGTTGATGCAAGGAAAATGAGAGTTGGGGTGGGGGCTTTGGGTTGGAATAAGGTAAAATGGAGAACACAAAGTTGGGGGGAGTGCACAGAGATACAAAAGAGGACAGCACCACCTTTGTAGAATGTCCACAATAGACAGTCTCCTATAGAATCTATACAGTACTTACAGGTTCCATTAGATACATAGAAACCATTTAACTTTTTTTATTCTACTTTTGAATTTCTGCATGCAAAATATAAAAGTAACACTTTAAATCTAATAGTTTTGCTGAAATAGTTGGGGAGTACTTGGCAATCAGCAATTGTTGAGACAATGAACTTTGGCCATGAATATGTACTGTATAATACAGCATCCAAAGTTCAGGAGTCAGGAATATGTAATATCTGACATGTAGTGTAGGGGGCGGTAGTATGTAAAGTATTGAATGCAAGGGCCAGGCATATACAATTTATAGAGTGTTGTGGATCCTCCTTGCCAGCAGTGTGATAAATGGGCAATTTAAAGGCAGAAACTGCACAATCATTAGGTTCACTTTCCAAAGGTTACACACCAACATAAGTAGTTGTATTTCTTTTTTTAAAGTTATAGTTATTTCCAGTTGAGATCAATTAAATGTAAAGATTAAAGTTTTGTGATAATTATTTCTGGTTGAGAGCAATTAAATGTTTTGTGATTGAAAATGTCCTACAATGGTATTAACACTTTGCGAATTTAGCATATTTTACACTTTACACATTCACAATTAAGAATTAGAGAAGAATATAAAATCTTTTCTTCCCATACCGGGAGTCAAACCCGGGCCGCCTGGGTGAAAACCAGGAATCCTAACCGCTAGACCATATGGGAGATCTGAAAGTGAATTTTTATGACAGATAAATGGATGTGACCTAAAACATAATCTGATTTTTAAACAACTCCAAAAAGTAGAAGACACCCTAGTTAAACAATGGGAACAACAATGGTTATTTTTGATCATCTATTTATTGAAAACAAATGTTGTAACCATGTTGTCAGCTTTAAACTTGGAAGATATATTTTAAAGGGATTAAGTTACCAGCCTAAATTGTCATCGACTGCATTAATGAAATTAGGGGCTTGGTTATAGCAGGACCTCCAAACAAAGCAGACTCAGCTACAACTGTGGATTGTAAATGATGAGCAGGGTTCAGTCGCCTCAATGACAACAATCCCTAATCTAACCTAAATCTAATCAGGTGTTTTATTGCAGAAGAGACAGGCCATGTGTATCCTACATAAAAGCAAACTTAAAATCGTAAGCAGACAGGCAAAAGAGATGTTGGAATTGAAAAAAATAAAATAAAACTAAATATATAAATTTAAATATATATATATATATATATATATATATATATATATATATATATATATATATATAATCTGGATATACAGATAACCCAAGCAGATTACAAGCATCCTTCTCTGTAACAGATGGAAATTTTTAAACTTTTAATTGATTGCTAAATAGAGACAATGATTGATCTTCCATGATTAGATACTTGGGGAACTATAGCACATTGGTCAGTTAGATCCCCTGGTGGTATTTACCCAAACCTGTTTATTATTACTTGGGGGAAGCTGAGATCCTAATCCTTTACTGTCTTGTCAACCCACTCTCAATTTTGCCTAAAGCAGTAATGGACTTTGTCACCTCCTGCACAAGTATTTATTAATGGGGGACCAACAAGGTAATTTGCTCTGGACTTTCAGATGGTGTTCTTAGAAATGTAGATTATACAACTGCAGATATTATCAACAACAAACAGGATATAGTCAGAGTTAGTAACCTATGCAATGGAAGGTAGTCCCACCTTTCTGAGCCATTCATATCTACTGTCTTGGATGGAAAGTTAAGCAAAAATGGAAGGAGGTGGCCCAGCCAAGATGGAAGGGGTCATTGCCGGGTCAGACAGACCAGACTAAACAGAGGTGCAAGCCTCGACAGAGGGGCCACAACCATGATATTGAAGGTACCAGCTAGGACAGATAGGCCTGGTTGAAAAACGCTGATCTAGAAACTACTCCATCTTCATATTGATTCTTCTTTGTCCTCCTAGCCTATATTTTAGTATCATTTCATGTCATTTCACTGAAGCCCGGATAGCTCAGTCGGTAGAGCATCAGACTTTTAATCTGAGGGTTCAAGTCCCTGTTTGGGCGCATTCTTTTTTTTTTTTTTTTTAACTTTTGTTATGCAACACATATCTCATACTAGGGACATATTAGCAGGTCTCGAGCTGTCTTGGAGAATAATAGAAAAACAACATCTTCCCATACCGGGAGTCGAACCCGGGCCGCCTGGGTGAAAACCAGGAATCCTAACCGCTAGACCATATGGGAGAGCCACATAAAAGTTTTATATACATGTTCCAGTTTCCTGATTCTTTTGATAGTAGCAGAAAATGAATCTAATTAAAATACAAAAATAAATTTTTGTTTAGAACAGTGGATTAATAGAGGAGGCAAAAATTCTCGGTAAAGAGTCTTCCTAAAAAATTGAGTTCATTCTCATAGCAGAAGGCCTTGAAGGGGTCTTTCTAAAGCAATGGTTAGGTCACATAGCAAAAGCAGAAGGCTTTGGAAGGGTCTACTTGAAAAAATAGATGTCCTAAAAGAAGCAGAAGGTTTTAAGGAGGTTATCCTTGAAAAATACCTTTGTTGGTTTAATTTTTGCTGGATATGATGTAGTGAGAGGAAAATGGAGGCAGCAGTAAAAACAGCAGAACCACCAGGTAAAAAACTGAGTGAGTGCTCTAAAGCAGTGGTCGCCAACCTTTTCGGACTGACAGACCACTAAATTTACTGGCTCCGGAACACGCATGAGCGGGGAGCCAGGTGTCACTCAAAGGGGAAGAAACTTCCCCTTTAGTGACGTCATGATGCCAGAACCAGCCCACTCCCCCGTCATAGGTCTGAGCCTGCATTGGGAGAGTGTGCAGGTGTCCAGAGATACAACTGAGGCTGCTTGCTTGCAGTCACGGTTGGATCAACAGTCAATCAACAGTCGTCCCTCTTCAAGGAGCAGGCCTCCAAATCTTCGGAGGCTGCTGAGCATCGCACTCATGCCTCCTATGAAGGGTCCTTGTTGGTTGCAAAGAAAATGCATCCCTTCACTGATGCAGACTTTGTAATAGATTGTATAGTTGCTGCTGTTGTTCTCATTTCTTGTTGTTCTCAGAAAAGACTCTTCCTGGGTAGAACACATATATCTGTATTCATGAATTATCTGATATTGATTCCAAGCATTTCTGGTTAATTCAGTTCCTTATCACATGTGTGAAACTAAATTCCTATTATCAGTCCTGGAGGGTTCAGCTATATGATCGGTAGTATTGTAGGTTCCTTTTGTGTAACACGTTTGAGTTGATTGATGATGAGGTTGGGTGGTTACATGAAGCCCAGCTTTAGGAGATGTTAGAAAATTTCTTTCAGAGTTCATTTTTTGGTATGATGGGTTGCAGATCTTTGATTATCTTTCTTATGTCTTCTAGTGTTGGCTTGTACGTTGTAAGTACACATCTGGTGTTTCTTTTTCTTATTTTAGTATAACAGATTTTCTGTTCTGGTTGGCAAGACTTTTGTTGAGGGCTTTCGTTTTGGATCCTTTTAAAATGGAAGGATTTCCTGATACTCTTGAGGTTTTTTTTCTTTCATCTGGGTCAGATGTGTGGTGGTATCTAGTAGCCTGGCTGTGTATAATGGATCATCTGGTGTCAAAAGTTTAAAAATCCGTCGCCCGAACAGGGACTTGAACCCTGGACCCTCAGATTAAAAGTCTGATGCTCTACCGACTGAGCTATCCGGGCTTCAGTAAGGTTTTGTGGTCACATGATTTGAGGCTAAACTCCACCTATTTAATATGTGACCTAAAAAGACAAAGAAGTAGTAGGGAGGGTTTAACCTCCTGGGTGGTTACCCTGAGCCTAGTTTGGGGTAAAAAAATGCTGAAAGCGTTTACCCCGAACTAGGCTCGGGGTAGCTAAAAATAGAATCAAGTGTTCCCGTTACAGTGCAATCTGATTGTCATACAACATTGTATTAGAAGGGGGTGATCCACAGTGTTAAAAGCAGAGGAAAGTTCAATGAGAAGGAAGAGAGAACATTTTTCCTGAGATTTAGCACTGGTGAGGTCACTGGCCACTTTAGTAAGGAATGTTGCTGTTTCAGTGGAATGGGCAGCTCAAAAGCAAGACTGGAGAGGGTCAAGGAGAGAACTGGTGAGTATTTTATAAACAAGGTGCTCAAGAAGTTTGGAAATATGGATATAGGAGAAGGGAGATAGGCCAGTAACTAGAAGGTAGGGAGGGGTCTAGTGAGGGTTTTCTCAGGATAAGGGGAATAATGGCATGTTTGAAAGCGCATGGGTATATACCTGTGGAAAGGGAGAGGTTGAATGATTTGGTTAGTGCGGGAGCCAGGGTGGAGGAATAGGCATGGAGTAGATCAGAGGGAATTTGGTCAAGCGGACAGGTAGTAGATGGAGATGATGAGAGGAGATTTCATCCACAGTAACATGGCTGAGGGGGGTTAGTGATGATTTACAGGTGGATATGGTTGAAGTGGCCAATTTTATCTCTGAAGTAGCTGGCAATGTCTTGTGCAGAGAAAGTAGCTGTATCGGGTGCAGGTGTGGGTTGTAGGAGGGAGTCAATTGTTGACAAGAGACTGCATGGGTTGGAAGCTTGAGAGGATTTGACAGTTTTCCAACTTTTTCCTTTTTGGTGGAATAGATGAGAAGCAGAGAATAGTGGGTTTAAAGCAGGAGAAATAATTTATGCAAAGTGCTCTGGGATTCTCAGCGCCAGTAATGTAGTAATCAGAATCATCATAGAATGCAGATATGCTGTAGTCAGAGTACATGTCATGCTCTAAATGTAGTAAATATTGATGTGGACTTCATGATTTTCTATAAGAAGGAATCATAAAATATGCTGCACAAAAGGCTTTTGCCTCATACCAACAAAAAACTTTTTCATCTACACCTTTCGTTTTCCACATTGCCCCGGAGGGATCTCTGGGTTCAGGCTTGTGACCAACTGACCATTGTTTTACCAAATGTTCAAATGTAGTTTGACACTTGAGAATGAAAATGACTTTATCATAGACTTAATCTTATTTGTAGCCTCCATTTTGTAGCAGAAGCATCAATGAGAACTATATCAGGAAATCTGACTGCATTGTGGGGGGTGAGCATCCTGTACAAGTGTTTGAGTTTCTTTTCTTTGTCTAAAGTGTTTATTAAGAACAAAGGGAATGGTCACCTGGGGAGGTGTGGAGATATTCCCAGTATATCAGGGCCATAAATTGTTTCACTCAGGATTCCTAAAGGGTCTCAAACCAACCTTTAATTACTTTACTTAACTGTATACTGTATACTTTACTGTATAAACACCACCATCTTTTCTGAAGAAATGTGAACAATAGCCACATTTCATTGTCTGAACACATGTGTCACTGTGAACTCCATCTTTAGCAAGAAGTCTCTGTTTCTTCAAGAGGCAAAAACACTCAACTTTACCGATATATGTTCTGTTATGAACAGAGATTCAGCAGACTGTGGGAGATAATTGGTATACTCTTAGAGGGTTTTGCAGGTGATGAGGATCTCAATGCAATTGTAATACATGCAGGCCGGTGTATAAACTAGAAACTAATTGGAATAATGAAACTGCAAGGTAAACATATTATACACAAACCACCCATTAAAAGCTAGCAGAGAAAAACAGCTTGGAGGCCAGGTGTTCCATAACTCCCTCTCTCCCATATTTCAAAAAGGGCTGAGGCATCATAACAAAAAAGCATGACAACTTTTTATTGTTTACTGTGTTTTTCTTTTATGAACAATAGGCTTTTATTCCATAGTTTGCATTTCTGTAGGCCAAGTGAAGTTTCCTACTTATTAATCTGGTTCTGAGGTTGGTTAGTTGCTTGAAGACCAGCTTAGTCAGAGTTTTATCCTTTGGCGTTATGTGTAGCAGCTCTTTATCTTTACTTTACTAGCTGGTGTAATACTTGTGGTTGTAAAAGCTTGTGTTGATAACTTGATTGTTGGAGCCTTTCATATGGAATTATTTTACTAGTAATCTGAGATTTTTCTTGCTTTCTTCTGGGTCAGAATACATGTGGGGTAATCTAGTAGCCTGGCTGTGGATAATGGAACATTTTGTATAAAAAGCACCTGCCGCCCAAACAGGGACTTGAACCCTGGACCCTCAGATTAAAAGTCTGATGCTCTACCGACTGAGCTATCCGGGCTTCAGTGCAGGTAAGTTGTCACATGACCTAAACTGAAAGGTCACCGCTAGAAAATGTGACCTAACAAGGTAAAGAAGATGGAGAGATTTTGAAACTTGGATTAAAGTGGCAATATTCTCACGTTTGTAAACAGCTTTTTGCCCAAAGATTTTTGCCCAGAATCATTTTTGTACATGTTTTTGTAGCCTAATTGGTCCTAATTATAAAACTTGACGAATTTCACATTCAGATGGTCTGTAATTTCTGTTCTGTTTCTCCAGTGCAGTATTGCTGATTACATTTGTTTTATTGAATAAAGTACACCACATTGCTGGAGGTTTATTTACATGATCGGGGATAACTGAAGGTTCCTTTTGTGTACATTTTTGAATAGGCTGATGTGGCTGCACAGTTTGCAAAGGTTTTGTTCCCTTGTTGTGTTTCTGTAGACTGAATGAAGTTTCCTATTGGTAATCGGGTTCTGAGGTTCGGGGATTGTACGAGGACCTGCTTTGAAGGCTGTTAAATATTTTTTCAGAGTTTTATCGGCTGGCATGAGGGGTTACAGCTCCTTGATTACAGAAGGCAACTGGCCATTTTCATCAGTGCTAATTTTATGTTGTTTTTTTGTTTAGTATTTTTTTGCTGATTTCAAATCTGCGTATAGTTTCCTATAGCATGTATAGTTTTTGTGATGATGGTAATTATATATATTTCATCAAATTTTTAAAGTTTCCTTGGGTTGGGTGGTTGCCCGAAGAGCCGCTTTAGATGATGTTACAAAATTTCTTTTAGACTTTTATTCTCTGGCATGACGAGTTGCAGCTCTGATCTTCCTCCTAGTGTTGAATTGTATGTTTTAACAACACAACTATTTTATTTCTCTTCATAAGAGATTTTCTCTTCTAGTTGTCAAGGCTTGGATGATAACTTTATTATTGGATCTTAGATGGCAAATGACATGAACCAAAACTTCACCTTAAGACTTAACAAGGTAAAGAAGAGTAGAAACAAATATTAAAAGGGCAATATTCTCACTTATGGAAAAAGCTTTTACTTCCATTTTAGTTGATAGCTTCTGCCTACATTCAATCCACCAAAAAAAAAAAAATCTCCTTAGCAGGAATGTTGATCACCTGAGATGGGAGGACTCATAGAGGGAAAAGGTCGTAGAGCAAGTCTTTCCTAAAAATGAGTTAATTCAAAAGAAATATGCTGTAGTGAAAGAAAAATTAGTTAGATCTCATAAAAGAAGTAAAAGGCCTTGGAGGGGCCTTCCTAGAAAAATACCTTTTGCAGTTTAGCGTTTTTAGAATGCAAATACGCTGAAGTGGGAGGTGAACATGGTAGACAGTGATAACAGCAGAGGTAACACCACTAGGTAGAGGGCTGAGCATGTGCTCTAAATTTAGTAAATTTATGTTTCTTCATAGACAGAGACTCAGCAGGCTGTTGAAAGTAATTTGTAATATGTAGAGGGAGTTGTAGAATTTATAGGAGCCCCAAGCTTGGTTTATTTTGAGAAGTATCAGGTGGTTGACATGTTAAAATTGACAGCTATATAACTGAAAACTTAGGATGGGGTTAAAGCTTTGAAAATTGTGTCTATTTGAAAATTTGCTATCTGACATTAGCTTAGCTCAGAGGAAAGCAAAATGGCTTGTTCCCATACCGGGAGTCGAACCCGGGCGAAAACCAGGAATCCTAACCGCTAGACCATATGGGAAAACTGAAGGATGCTCTCTAGAGCACTTTCTAGAGCACTAGCTCAATCTTCTAGCACTCTCATGTAGAGTTTTTCCCTGAACATCTCGGCATGGCGAGTAATATTCAGTAAATGAAATATTGTTACCGTGTTTCCCCGATGATAAGGCATCCCCATCAAATAAGCCACCCCCCGATTTTTGCTCAAACAATTAAAATAAAGCACCTCCCGCAAATAAGACATCCTCCGATACCTGATACTGTGTGCCTCTGTGTGACTCCTCGATGCTGGCTGCAGTGCAGAGTGAAACTGAAAGTAACTTCAAAGGACAAGCAAGCTGCTGATCCCTGGCCCAACAGAGTCTGTTACCAGGAGAGTCAGTGATCAGAAGGGGACAATGAATGGCACAGAGTGATCAGAAGGGGACAATCAATGGCACATATGGTAGTGATCAGAAGGGGACAATGAATGGCACAGAGTGATCAGAAGGGGACAATCAATGGCACATGAATGATCAGAAGGGGACTATCAATGACACATGAGTGATCAGAAGGGGACAATCAATGACACATGAGTGATCAGAAGGGGACAATGAATGGCACATGAGTGATTTTCAACAATAAATGTGTACTGTAGTCTTCTTCATGAAAAAATAAGACATCCCCCTGAAAATAAGACCTAGGGCATATTTTGGCATTTCAAAAAATTTAAGACAGTGCCTTATTATAGGGGAAACAGGGTAGCAAGTTTTATGGAATATTAGTATGATAGCCAACTACTGATGGATGCAGTACTGTGACAATACAGGCACAGTGTACACAAGATGGCTTTATTGTTAGATCCTTTCACATTGAAAAATACTACTAGTACTCTCAGATGCTGACTAGCTGCGTTTATTGGCTCGCTTGGTGTCAAAAGTTTAAAAAGTAGCCACCGCCCGAACAGGGACTTGAACCCTGGACCCTCAGATTAAAAGTCTGATGCTCTACCGACTGAGCTATCCGGGCTTCAGTGAATCCAAAAAGTCACATGACTGGAGTCAAATCTTCACCTTTTTAAAGAGGAAATAACCTGAAAACATTACACTTGTCTAAACCCTCACAGGTCCCTCAATGGTGCTGGTCCTTCCTGCGAAATCTGGTCCCACATCGTCCTGGATTTCTTCTTTGTCCTGGCTATCTTCAGTCGTCTCTTCTGTCTTCCTCTTGTCTTCTTGGCACGTCATGGTGACGTACCAGCTGTAAAGGGGGGAAAAAGGGAGCTGATCTCAGTGCGCTTGCATGAGATCGGTATCTCATTCCCTTAATAGAAAAAATGCCCCTTCTGCGCATGTCCGAGATTAGAGCATGCACAAAAGGAGCACCCAGGGCCTCCCGGGATGCGTGACGTAGGTATCCCGAGAGGCTCTGCGTTCACATTCAGTCTTGATCGCCTCGGCAATCACAGAAGACTGCTGAGTGAAATGAGCTATTGAGCTCTGTTTGGGGGGTACATGGACTGAGGAGCTGTGGAGTCACTCCTAGGGGTGGGGGGGCGGGGGCATATGGGTGGCAGAGGGGGTGCTGAGCAATTAAGTAACTGCTGGGGAAGGGGGTTGAACTGACCCACTGTTAGGACAGGGTAGTTAAAAAAAAGTGGTTAGGGAAGGGCTTAGACAACTCTGTACCTTTTGTAATTTTGTGCATGAATTATTTTAAATACCTGCGGTTACCAAAGCTAGTATGGACCCATTCCAAGCTCATTTACTGCTTGTAAAATTTTTTAACATTGAAAGGTTTAATTTTAATTTAATTCTGAATGAAGTCCATTGCCACAAATTCAGATATACCAAGATTTTAATAAAAATGCTAAAGTCAAAGCAGGTCTAAGTAATAACAATACCAAGACTAAACATTTACTAAATCATGTTAGTAAATTGACAATTCTGCTCCGACATCTCCTTGAACACTTACTTGCCATCATTAGCAGAAGAGCTCCTGCAACTGTGAAACAGAAATTGTGCCAATAATGCTATTACGTGGCATTTACTAAAAGGAATTATCTGGAAATATTTTTTCTAAAAATAGGTAAAGTTAAATCAGATACAAAAAAAGGAAAGGTATACAGAGATAGTGGCTCTTCACGGCAAATAATGGTCTAGCATAGATTAAAATGCTTTATTCAATTCACTAAAATATCTTTTTAGAAACAACATTAGTAAAAAGGCCAGGGGAATTCTGGCTATGACTTAATAAAACACTCTCACATATACAGCATCCAGATATCTGCCAATAATATGCTCATGGTCTCTCCCGACGTGTTTTGCTCCAGTGGGCCTTCTTAGGGGATATCTGAGACCTTGGTATATTGACCTCAAGGGTGAAAAAATGTGAGAGTAAATCTTCAGTGTACTTCAACCAAAGAGTAAGGCAAAAAAAATTTGGCAAGATTGGAAATTTTGGATGGTTATTTGATTACAGTGATGATGATAATTGGTGACATCACCAGTATCTGGTAACCTGGTCTGGACGGCTGCCACCAGCTCATCCTTAAACTCTTCTGTATAACATTTTGATCCATGTGGGATAACTTTCTGAACACTGGGTAGCACTTTCTAATTATTCATTAAACCTATAAGTCTTTCTTGAAGATTCTATCATAGAATCATCAAGAACAATATTTCAGCCAGTTTCTTCCTGTTGCAAACTACAGATATCAAAAATCATATCCCTCTCTCTCCATCTTCACAATCATTCATCCACTCTTAAACGCAATCAATCAAAGAATTCAGGATACTGGTGATGTCACTTCTATCTCTAGCTGATCAACAATTATCATCACTTTAATCAAATAACTGTCCAAAATTTCTAATCGTGACAAATTTCCTTCGCCTTACTTTTTGGTTGAAGTACACTGAAGATTTACTCTCACATTTTTTCACCCTTGAAGTCAATATACCACGGTCTCAGATAGCCCCCGAGGAAGCCCGTTAGGGCGAAACTCATAGGGAGAGACCATAACTAAATCATGTTAGTAAATTGACATTTCTGCTCCGACATCTCCTTGAACACTTACTTGCCATCATTAGCAGAAGACCTCCTGCAACTGTGACACAAACAGTGCCAATAATGCTATTAGGTGCCATTTACAAAAAGTAATTATCTGGAAAAAAAATTTCTAAAAATAGGTCAAGTTCAATCAGATACAAATAAAGGAAAGGGATAGAGAGATAGTGGCTCTTCACGGCAAATAAAGGTCTAGCACAGATTAAAATGCTTTATTCAATTCACGAAAATATCTTTTTAGAAACAACATTAGTAAAAAGGCCATGAGAATTCTGGCTATGACTTAATAAAACACTCTCACATATACAGCATCCAGATATCTGCCAATAATATGCTCATGGTTTCTCCCGACGTGTTTCTCCCTAACGGGCTTTCCTAGGGGATATCTGAGACCTTTGTATATTGACCTCAACGGTGAAAAAATGCGAGAGTAAATCTTCAGTGTACTTCAACCAAAGAGTAAGGCAAAGAAAATTTGGCAAGATTGAAAATTTTGGATGGTTATTTGATTACAGTGATGATGATAATTGGTGACATCACCAGTATCTGGTAACCTGGTTTGGACAGCTGCCACCAGCTCATCCTTAAACTCTTCTGTAGAACATTTTGATCCATGTGGGATAACTTTCTGAACACTGGGTAGCACTTTCTAAATTATTCATTAAACCTTTAAGTCTTTCTTGAAGATTCTAGCATAGAATCATCAAGAACAATATTTCAGCCAGTTTCTTCCTATTGCAAACTACAGATATCATATATCATATCCCTCTCTCTCCATCTTCACAATCATTCATCCACTCTTAAACGCAATCAATCAAAGAATTCAGGATACTGGTGATGTCACTTCTATCTCTTAACCACCTGGGCGGTTAGCCTTCGCCTGGTTCGGGGTAAGAAAATTTGCTACTATCAGTTACCCCGGGCGCGGGGTAGTTAAAAATATAAACACGTGCAACATTGTATGACAATCAGATTACAACTGAAAAAAATACTTACCTTGTCCCCGCAGCTCCTCCGGAGACGTCTGTCCTCTTCTGTCTTCATCAGACAACATTCGGTTGGTCTCTCTCTCCAATAAATCCCTCCATAAATATAGCCCTTTTTCTTTCGATTTATGAAACACTTTACTCGTATATCCAGATACAAAACCTGGATCACCAGTAATAGGAAGGTACTTAGATACATTCGTAGGTAGTTTTAATTTACGTCTAATCTCCCTCCAAGTAAGTACCGTATCCCTCACTAGCAAATTATATCTGATTGTGGCAGGTAACTGTGAGACCTTACAGTGGAGTAAAGCTTTCAAATTCCACGGTGTTACCAAGTTCATTTCCAACTCAAAATTGGAGTACCTGGAGGTATCCCCTATCCAGTCTATAACATGGTGGGTAATACATGCCAAATTATATAGTCTCACATTCGGGAAATTAACCCCTCCCTCTTCCTTCGGCAAGTACAGTTTGGCCAAAGAAAACCTTGCTCTCTTCCCCTGCCATATGAACTTTCCAAAAGCTTTATTTAGCAATTGTATATCTTTGTGTTTAAGTAAGAGAGGTATCGTCTGCATGGGATATAACAATTTTGCAAACTACACCATCTTCACTAATTGGCATCTACCAAAGAAGGAAAGAGGCAGAGTGCTCCACCTATCCAATTCCTTAACTATTTTTTGTATTAGCGGGGGATAGTTGAGTTGATATAAAGAGGATGGAAGCTTTCCAATCTTGATACCCAGATATGTTATCTGAGTTTTAGCCATTGAAAAAGACACAGCAGTGGACCAACTGTCATTCTGACTACGGGATAGGATTTCACTTTTATCAAAATTGACTTTTAATCCTGAAATCTCTTTGCACCAGTCAAACAGACGGTGTATATGTGGAACATCTGTTCCTGGGTTAGCAGTGAATAATATTATATCATCTGCGAAATATGCTGCTCTAACTTCCAGATTCCCCACCTTAACACCTTGAAAATTTGGCATATTCTCAATCTCACAAGCTAATGGTTCCAGTGCCAGGTTGAAAAGCAGAGGCGACAAGGGACATCCCTGCCGCGTATCTTTTTGTATATCAAATGCAGTTGACACATAGCCAGGTGTATGTACACGGGCCCTTGGAGAAGAATACATACTTTGGATCAACCGGAGATATTCCCCGGCAAATCCAAATTTTTGCAGTACTTTGAACAACCATTGCATACTCACATTATCAAAAGCCTTCTCGGCGTCTATACTGATGATTGCTATATCATTATCATGTTGTGATTTAGCCACCTCCAAAACTGCCAGCACTTTTCAAATATTGGACACCGCTGCTCTTCCCCTCACAAAGCCCACCTGGGACAGATAAACAAGGCCTGGTAGTAGTGAGGCCAATCTGTCTGCCATAATTTTCGATAATACTTTGGCATCCACATTTATTAACGAAATTGGTCTATACGATTCAGGTAGTATACAATTTCTGCCTGGTTTGGGTAACACTTCTATATTAGCTTCCTTGCCTGTTGGGAAATAAAGATCCGAGTCCCACATATAGTTATAAAGATCACATAAAACCTGAACCCAGTCGTCTTTCATCATCTTGTAGAACTCTGCCGAATAACCATCAGGGCCAGGTGCTTTCCCATTCGTAAGACTAGATATGGTGGATTGGACTTCTAATGTTATAGGGGCATTCAGCCACTCAATTTGTGATTTTGTTAACAACGGTATAGTTAGTTTCCCCAAAAAATCATCTGCCTTAGCCGCATCTACTGGAGTGTCTCTATACAGATCTTTATAAAAGGCGGCAAAGGAAGAGTTAATCTCCTTGGGATGAGTAATCAGATTGCCTGTCTGGGATCGAAGGGTAGCTATAAATATCGGCTTATAAAATGCTTGGATTAAATTCGCCAACATTTCGCCTGATTTATAGTGTTTGTTTTTAAAGATTTTTTTTTTTATAATGTTTTATAAAAAAAATTTTTTTAAAGTTTATTATTAAATTTATTAAATTTTGGACATATTTTGGTGAGTTATGCCTAAGAATTATAGCCTACAATCTAAAATAAATTTCCATGCAAAAAAAAAAAAATTTTTTAATTTTTGTATGGAAGTATGGAAAGAATTAGAACACCCGGCGTTCGTGTACGCGTCCCTCTGCTATTGCTGATGATGTCAGTGCATACGTTCATCAACGGGGGTCGTAGCAGGAAATTCAAATATTTTGTATTGGGTTCAATACAAAGTCCTGTATCCAATCCAATACAAAATAATACAAAATATATTTATGTGGTTTTGTCTATAGGTATGTGACGTTGGATTCTGTTTTGTTTTAGAAAAATATATTACCATACAGTATACTGAATTATTGCATTTTCAGTATTTTTTATTTATTTATGCATTCTTGTTTAAGCTGAT
The DNA here is from genome assembly GCF_032062135.1 of Pyxicephalus adspersus. Classification (NCBI taxonomy): domain Eukaryota; kingdom Metazoa; phylum Chordata; class Amphibia; order Anura; family Pyxicephalidae; genus Pyxicephalus; species Pyxicephalus adspersus. The sequence goes on from NC_092859.1 coordinate 15,648,940, forward strand.
TTTTGTTTTTTTTATTTAATTTTATTATTAAACTTAATTTGTTTTTTTTTTTACATGATTGTGTGTTTCAAACTTTATTATTTTCATGATATCTACTAGAACCCTGTTCGGACATATTTCTGTAAGTTACAGGTCTACAATTTAAGAAAAAAATTTCATGAAAAACAGTGTACCGCTTTTGGTACAGAAATCTAGACATCAGTGAAACGCCCAGGTGGTTAATAGCTGATCAACAATTATCATCACTTTAATCAAATAACCGTCCAAAATTTCCAATCGTCCCAAATTTCCTTTGCCTTACTTTTTGGTTGAAGTACACTGAAGATTTACTCTCGCATTTTTTCACCCTTGAGGTCTCAGATACCCCCCGAGGAAGCCCGTTAGGGCGAAACGCATAGGGAGAGAACATGAACATATTGATGACCAATATTTGGATGCTGTATATGTGAGAGTGTTTTATTAAGTCATGGCCAGAATTCTCATGGCCTTTTTACTAATGTTTCTAAAAAGATATTTTTGTGAATTGAATAAAGCATTTTAAGCTATGCTAGACCTTTATGTGCCATAAAGAGCCACTATCTCTCTATCCCTTTCCTTTTTCTGCATAACTATTGTTTTGGCTCGGCATACACTTCAGTGGTATTCTCTCAAATTATATTACGGTGGGATTGGTTCCTTTCTTTTAAATCAGATACAAAAAAAAAATTACATAGAACAACTAAAACAAATACATTTTACCACTGGCCACGTTCTCTTCCTCTGATCGGTTCCCCGGCGACTGTTCTGGCCTTCGCTAGGATTTTCTAAATATTTTGTATTGCATTCAATAAAAAATAACTGTATTGAATGCAATACACTGGATTTATATGTCTATAAGCAGTACATTGTTTTTCATGAACATTTATCTTACAGTATAATATAATTAGTATATTACTTTGAGTATAATAAAGTTTGAAACACAAAATCATGTCAAAGTTTAATATTAAATTTATTTTTGTTTCATTTATTTAATTTATTATTTTGACATGATTTTGAGTTTCAAACTTTATTATACTCATACTATTATATTATACTGTAAAATAAATTTTCATGAAAGACAATGTACCGCTTTAAGAAATATAAATCCACACAGAAATGAAGCGCACAGGAGGTTAAGTAACAAATACCAGGAAACCAATTATAAACTGCTCACATGTTGGTATAGGACACCTGTAATAAAATCTTGGTATATCTAAATATGTGGCAATGGACTTGGTTCAGAATTAAATTAAAATTAAATCTTTCAATGTTTAAACATTGGTACAAGCAGTAAATAAGCTTGGAATGGGTCCACACTAGCTTTGGTAACCGCAGATATTTAAAATAAGTCATGCACAAATTTTCAAAAGGTACAGAGTTGTCCAAGCCCTTCCCTAACCACTTTTTTCACTACCCTGTCCTAACAGTGGGTCAGTTCAACCTCCTACCCCAGCAGTTACTTAATTGCTCAGCACCCCCTCTGCCTCCCACCCCCTTAGGAGTGACTCCACAGCTCCGCAGTCTATGTACCCCCCAAACAGAGCTCAATAGCTCATTTCACTCAGCAGTCTTCTGTGATTGCCGAGGTGATCAAGACTGAATGTGAGCGCAGGGCCTCTCGGGATACCTACGTGGGAGGCCCTGGGTGCTCCTTTTGCGCATGCCCTAATCTCGGACATGCGCAGAAGGGGCATTTTTTTTTATTAAGTGAAAGAGATGCCGATCTCACGCAAGCGCACTGAGATCTGCTCTCTTTTTTCCCCCCTTTACAGCAGGTATGTCACCATGACATGCCAAGAAGACAAGAGGAAGACGGAAGAGACGACTGAAGATGGCCAGGACAAAGAAGAAATCCAGGACGACGTGGGACCAGATTTCGTGGGAAGGACCAGCACCATTGAGGGACCTGCAAGGTTAAAGGCAAGTGTAATGTTTTCAGGTTTTTTCCACTTTAAAAAAAGTGGAGATTTGACTCCAGTCATGTGACCCTTCACTTTCGCTGAGGCCCGGATAGCTCAGTCGGTAGAGCATCAGACTTTTAATCTGAGGGTCCAGGGTTCAAGTCCCTGTTCGGGCGGATGCTTTTTTTAACTTCTGACACAAACTACATCAAGCAAGCCCATCATACAAAACCAGACTACCTTGTTCTAGATAGAAGAAATTAATGTACTTCAAGCAGAATGCTTACATAAGAAAGGATTCAAAAATATGGCCATTACCTCAAATATAAATCATGCCCTAAAAACCCGAAGAGAATAAGCTGGTCTTCATTAAGCTGGTTCTTAAAGGAAACTACAAATTCACTTAACGACTAGGACACAGGTATGGAACTTGGTCATTAAGTGAGGAGAATCAAATGTTTATCTTGCAGTTTCATTATTTTTAACTAATTTCCATTTATACACTGGCCTGCATGTAATAAAATGGCATCATGATCCTTATTTCTGCTCATCAGTTCTCCCATATGGTCTAGCGGTTAGGATTCCTGGTTTTCACCCAGGCGGCCCGGGTTCGACTCCCGGTATGGGAACGAGCCCCTTTTGCTTTCTTCTCTAAACTAACTTCAGATAGGTACTACATGTGAAAACCTTTCAAGCAGACTCAATTTTCAAAACTTTAACACCAAACTACATTTTTAGTCATGTAGCTGTCAATATTACATATGTCACCCATCTGTCCATTCGCATATTGAATCAAGCTTTAATCTCTGATGACCTCTACAAACCCCCAGTGGATTATTCAGATTATCTTCAACCGTCCGTTAAATCATTGTCTATGATGGAACATTTTTAAATTTAGAGCATTCCCTCTTCTGGGTGGTGCTGCTTCTGCTGTTATTACTGCTTCCACAGATTTCCTCTCACTACAGTCATGCTGCACCAGGTACACTGCACTATATTTTTTGGGAATGACCAGTCCTTACCAAAGTTCTGGAATGAAGTAGCTGACATGATATTTAAAATCACTTTGGTTGATATTCATGGGAACCTGGAGCTAGCACTGTTACATGTGGCAGATTTCACCAAAAACGATATAAACAATCCCTTTTATGCCATCTACTAAATGCTGCAAAGGCATGTAAACTAGTTTACTGATGAAGACTGTTGGCCAATGGCTACAACGTGTGGCAGACATCTATGTTATGGAACAAATGATGGTGACCGGAGATGGAAACGAAGAGAAATTCACACAAAAATGTATTCACACAAAAATGTATTGGATACACTTCAGTAATTCCTCAGAATACAGTTTGATTCTAATAGAACAGGCCACCCCTGACGACGAGGAACTGGCCAGTCAGAGTCACTTAATGATGGCATAGCACAACTAGAAGTGAAATCCATACACAGCCCACCCACCCCTCTTTTCTCACATGTCCTACCAACTTGACTTCTTTTCTTTACCTTCCTACTGCTATATTCTTCTCTATTCTGTCTTTTCCACTCTACAATTAAACTATTCTTCAAAAATTGAGTTGACACATTTCGGATGGAGACAATATTATACAAGTGTTCTCAAAATGCTGCTATTAATTATTGTACCAATGAACATTGTGAGAACTTTGTTTGCCTGCTGATAATATTATTTTTTTTCCTGTATTTATATTGAAGATATGTCTTAATTAAAAATTATTAATAAAAAGAAAGCCAAAGGCCTTGGATGGGTCCTCCATAAATAAATAAAAAAGCTTTTCTGGTTTAACACATTTTTTCATTTGGTAGAGTAGAGGAAAAGCAAAGAATAGTGAGTTTAAAGGAGGATAAATATGATAGGGCACTGGCATTGTTGGGTAGCCCAGAACCAGTAATTTAGCAATCAGAATCATTATAGAATGTGCATATGCTGTAGTGAAAAGAAATCTGCGGAAGCAGTAATAACAGCAGAAGCAGCACCACCCAGAAGAGGGAATGCTCTAAATTTAAAAATGTTCCATCATAGACAATGATTTAACGGACGGTTGAAGATAATCTGAATAATCCATCGGGGGTTTGTAGAAGTCATCAGAGATTAAAGCTTGGTTCATTAAGCGAATGGACAGATGGGTGACATATGTAATATTGACAGCTACATGACTAAAACGTAGTTTGGTGTTAAAAGTTTTGAAAATTGAGTCTGCTTGAAAGGTTTTCACATGTAGTACCTATCTGAAGTTAGTTTAGAGAAGAAAGCAAAGGGGGCTCGTACCCGGGCCGCCTGGGTGAAAACCAGGAATCCTAACCTCTAGACCATATGGGAGAACCAATGAGCAGAGATAAGGATCATGATGCCATTTTATTACATGCAGGCCAGTGTATAAATGGAAATTAGTTTAAAATAATGAAACTGCAAGATAAACATTTGATTCTCCTCACTTAATGACCAAGTTCCATACCTGTGTCCTAGTCGTTAAGTGAATTTGTAGTTTCCTTTAAGAACCAGCTTAATGAAGACCAGCTTATTCTCTTCGGGTTTTTAGGGCATGATTTATATTTGAGGTAATGGTCGTATTTTTGAATTCTTTCTTATGTAAGCATTCTGCTGGGAGTACATTAATTTCTTCTATCTAGAACAAGGTAGTCTGGTTATGTATGATGGGCTTGCTTGATGTAGTTTGTGTCAGAAGTTAAAAAGCATCCGCCCGAACAGGGACTTGAACCCTGGACCCTCAGATTAAAAGTCTGATGCTCTACCGACTGAGCTATCCGGGCTTCAGTGAAAGCAAAGTGTCACATAACTGGAGTCAAATCTTCACCTATTTACAGTGGAAAAAAACTAAAAACATTACACTTGACTATAACCTCGCAGGTCCCTCAATGGTGCTAGTCCTTCCCGCCAAATCTGGTTCCACGTCGTCCTGGATGGTGAATCATGGATCATGGTGACGTACCAGCTGTAAAGGAGGGAAAAAGGGAGCTGATCTCAGTGCGCTTGCGTGAGATCAGCATCTCTTTCCCTTAATAGAAAAAATGCCCCTTCTGCGCATGTCTGAGATTAGGGCATGCGCAAAAGGAGCACCCAGGGCCTCCCGGGATGCGTGACGTAGGTATCCCGAGAGGCTCTGCGCTCACATTCAGTCTTGATCGCCTTGGCAATCACAGAAGACTGCTGAGTGAAATGAGCTATTGAGCTCTGTTTGGGGGGTACATGGACTGCGGAGCTGTGGAGTCACTCCTAGCGGTGGGGGGCATATGGGTGGCGGGGGGGTGCTGAGCAATTAGGTCACTGCTGGGGAAGGGGGTTGAACTGACCCACTGTTAGGACAGGGTAGTGAAAAAGTGGTTAGGGAAAGGCTTGGACAACTCTGTACCTTTTTTAAATTTGTGCATGAATTATTTTAAATACCTGCGGTTACTGAGGCTAGTGTGGACCCATTCCAAGCTCATTTACTGCTTGTAACAATATTTTAACAATGAAAGGTTTAATTTTAATTAATTCTGAAGCAAGTCCATTGCCACAAATTCAGATATACCAAGAGTTTAATAAAATTGCTAAGTAATAACAAAAACAGGACTAATCATTTATGAAATCATGTTAGTAAATTGACATTTCTGCTCCAACATCTCCTTGAACACTTGAACACCAACACCAAGGCAAAGGAAATTTGGCACGATTGGAAATTTTGGACGGTTATTTGATTAAAGTGATGATGATAATTGTCGATCAGCTATAAATAGATAGAAGTGACATCACCAGTATCTGGTGATTATCTGGTGATACTCTTCTGTAAAACATTTTGATCCATATGGGATAACTTTCTGAACACTGGGAAGCACTTTCTAATTTATTCATTAAACCTATAAGTCTTTCTTGAAGATTCTAGCATAGAATCATCAAGAACAATATTTCAGCCAGTTTCTTCCTATTGCAGACTACAGATATCATATATCATATCCCTCTCTCTCCATCTTCACAATCATTCATCCACTCTTAAACGCAATCAATCAAAGAATTCAGGATACTGGTGATGTCACTTCTATCTATTAATAGCTGATCAACAATTATCATCACTTTAATCAAATAACCAATCGTGCCAAATTTCTTTTGCCTTACTCTTTGGTTGAAGTACACTGAAGATTTACTCTCACATTTTTTCATTCTTGAGGTCACTAGACCATGGTTTCAGATATCCCCTGAGGAAGCCCGTTAAGGGGAAACGCATTGGGAGAGACCATGAGCATATTGATGACCAATATTTGAATATTCTCATGGCCTTTTTACTAATGTTTCTAAAAAGATATTTTTGTGAATTGAATAAAGCATTTTAAGCTACCGGTATGTTAGACCTTTATTTGCTGTAAAGAGCCACTATCTCTCTATCCCTTTCCTTTTTTTGCATAACTATTGTTTGGTTCGGCATCCACTTCAGTGGTATTCTCTCAAATTATATTATGGTGGGATTGGTTCCTTTCTTTTAAATCAGATACAAAAAAAATTTCAACAACTAAAATAAAGAAATTTTACCACTGGTTCCTTTTTCCCCCATAGGCAGAGTAGCATAGAGAAGTATTTATGTAAAAGCCATACCTTACTTATTTTAAGTCTGATCCCAATGCTTGTAAATAATGACAGCACAGAAAGAATTGCTGTCATTCATTTTTAAACGCATCCCAAGCCCTGTGTGGTAGAAAAAGAATTTTTTTTTTTTTTTTTGGAACATTGCGCTTTTTTTGACAGCTCTTCCATTTTAAATGAGCTGCTTTAATAAATGCATGATTTACAACACAATGCACACTAACACCTTAACACACATGTATTAGTGCACCACATAGATCTAAATCCATTCATCAGCATAGGTTCAAAATCAATAACAGCTGCTAGTAAAATGTGCTTTAGACCCTGGACCCTGATTGGGGACTGGCAAGATGTGGAACGAAAAACCTTAACCAAAGATCTTCCCCTACATATGAGTCTATTCCTGAGTACCTGCAACTTCCTATGTTTATGAGGACAATAGTGGGAGATAACAGTCATGAGAAATAGAAGCAATTAAAATGACATTCCCTGACCGGGAATCGAACCCGGGCCGCGGCGGTGAGAGCGCCGAATCCTAACCACTAGACCACCAGGGAGTGTACGATGATAAGCCTTCACTGTTGCCTAACCTATCTAAGTCTATTTAGCATAGATTTTTGTGAATAACTTTAAATGAATTAAATACAACAAACAGAAACTGGATAAGATACAACAGAAAAATGGCAATCATAAAAAAAACACAAGACAAAACTCTGTATACGCAGGAGAAATATATATAGCAGTTCCAATTATATCTTTAGATTCTATCACAGTGAAAGAAGTACTACAAGGTAACACACTGTACAATCTTTTCTTTGAAAGACTTCCGACGAAATCTAAAGCAACGTACACACGAGCAATAATTATCATTGGAAACAAACCACTAACTACCGTTTGGTTGATAATCGTTAACAAATAAAGTGCACAACGATGCCAATGAACGAGGATTGTCGCTGGAAACAAACTACCTTCCCGGAGGATCTGTTTGGGCGACGATCGTTCGCTATCTATTGCGTGTACGGTCATTCAGTGATCATGGATCGTGCTGCAGTACACTTTCTCCTTTACATGTCACTCCCTGCATCGTTCAAACGATCGTATCTAGGGTGTGTACAATATTGGTGGATTATATTTGAACGATCGGATGTACAGAATTGTGCACAATACGATTGTTTAAAATAATCGTGCATATTCGTTAGTTTTCTATCGACAATTATTGCACGTGTGTACCTAGCTAAAGTATACCAACCATATCTATTCACCTTTATTTCATACATATACTGATCCAGTCAGAGTGAAATAAATAAAACATGAGAATCCTGCAAACTACAATGTGAACCACAAACACAGATCATGTTCCAGATTTCCTCTTTGCACTCCACATGGCTGAGTGGATTGGCAGGGAAGCAAAATGAAGGTGAGGCTTTCCAAATATGTTGAAGAAATGGGAGTGAAGTATCTTATCTTGCAGTATTTCTTGCACATAGCTGTCCCAGTTCTTATGAATGGGGCAGAAGTAATGTGCGCAGCATTATAGAGTATAAGAGAGAGTGGAGTGCAAAGATGTTGGATGCCATATTGCTGGAGTAAAGGTAAGTAATTGCAGACTTCCATTCTATTATGACCACATAGTATAATGAGAGTTTAAAGAAGCTGCTAGCTGGCCTCAGTAAGCTTTGCAATACTTGAAAAATATTGAAATCCTCTTGAAGTCTTCTATTTGCTTGTATAAATTACCAGTCAGTGCACACGTAAAGATCAATGTTAAATATCTCCATAATGAATCTGAGCAGGTACTCAGTGAACAATAGCATGAAATGCATTTCTTTATCAATATCTTATATGAGGCTGGAGTTATGCCAGACCTCCTGGACATCTGCATTGCTAGTTTTTGCAGAATTGATATAATTTTTTTTTATTTCCCAGGAAGAGTTCCTGTTCCAGGATACATTGAATAAACATGTTTTTTAAAATTATTTTTATCACAATCATTTCCTCTCCGTCAGCATTTTTGTACACAAAATCAGTACATTCACCAGTCAGCTTTTCAGCTCATAGAGTCTGATGATAAGTCACTGCAGAACAAGATGAGCTTTTCAGGTAAAACATTTTTTCTTCTATCCATTTTGCAGGTTTACGAAGAAAAATGACCAAAGCCAAGATGGCTAAACCATGGGGAATTTATTACATGTCAACTTAAAGATCCAACTGCAAACAGTATAGTGTCTGTTTTTTTTTTTTTTGTTTTTTTTGTTTTGGGTAAGTTTCCACAGGTTCCTTTTTTTTCCCATAGGCAGAGTAGCATAGAGAAGTATTTATGGAAAAGCCATACCATACCTATTTTAGGTCTGATCCCAATGCTTGTAAATAATGACAGCACAGAAAGAATTGCCATGGGTGCTTACATTGCTGTCATTCATTTTTAAACACATCCAGACACACTAAGCCCTCTGTGGTAGAAAAAGAAAACTTTTTTTTTTTGGAACATTGCGCTTTCTTGACAGCCCTTCTAGCTGCTTTAATAAATGAATGATTTACAACACAATGCACCTTAACACACATGCATTAATGCACCACATAGATCTAAATGCATTCCTCAGCATAGGTTCAAAATCAAAAACAGTTGCTAGTAAAATGTGCTTTAGACCCTGGACCCTGATTGGGGACTGGCAACTACCTAACAAGTTGTCCTTTCCCAGTAGCTGCTACCAGCAAGGACAAATGTTGCAGCTGGGAAACATGCATCAGACGTCAGAGTTTGCCTTTAGCACATAAGGTCAGCTTCATTTTTGGTTAGCTCAGGTTCTCCTTTTTAATCTAGTTCCCTTAGTGGCCATACTGGCCCTTCCTTGTATTTTGCTCCTTTACTGGCTAGCATGGCCGCCTTGCATCTGCCTCCTTTACTAGGTACAGTAAAAGGTAGAAGGAGAAAAGGTTCTGCAAGTGTTAATGTTTGGGATAAAACTTCAAGGGAGTTAGGTGCAAGTGGTGAGTTGGGCTGGACCCTCCTATATCATGTCGTTAGAGTGGGAATGGAATTGTGTCTCAGTATTGCAAGAAATCATAATATTTCCTTACTTTCTAACCAGCAATTATAAAATGAAAATGATTGGTTGCAATGGATGAATGATGGACTAAATGTTATCCAAAAACTGATCAATACATTTTATTTTGCATTGTTTTATTACAGATAGATGGGGATTCCTCACACAGAAATTCAATCTGATCATATATGGACTGATAGGATTCTCCTATGTGCTGGTCATCGCAGTCTTCATAACAGCCCTGTCACAGAGTAAGTGTAATTTCTTGGGGCAATATCATGCTTAGCATTGATTTGGAAATTTGTTTTTTATGTTGTTCATTACAACAAATGCAAAGTAAAGGATTGATGCTATAGACAACAAGATTGCATTGCTTCCTGAAAAATACTGGTGGTCACTGAAATGGGAGAGAAACACTGACCAAATATTTCAATATAATTTCATATATAAATTTTTCACTCTTTTCATTTACAGCAAGGTGGTAATCTAGACTTATTTCGCCTGGCAGGCTTTTTTTTTAAAGTTTCCTAATTTAAAACAACGTGTCACACACAGCGCTCAATAACTCTGGAGCCCACACATGTATACGAGTCTGGCTCCTCTCTTTCTCTCTCTCTGACCCTTCCTCCTGCTTCTTAGAAACTTAAGAGAAGTTTATTCAGAGAAAATCTAAACATCAGTCCAACATGATGTGCCACAGAGAATCTTTTTATTAAATGTTTTATTTTACATGTACAAAGTAAAAAAATCCATTCAGCCCTGTGATTGCACATCTATGGCTACCAGCAGCCATACCTAATTTTCAGGCAGCCAAAGGCCTGGGGAGGGGGTAAGATAAGAACATGGCTTCCTCCTACAGAGATGTAGTCTCACCTTACATCATTGCAGGAATGTTCATCTATCTAAGCATTTATTTGTCTTTGTCAGCCTAACAAAGTTTTATTTTCTTGCCTTGCAGAAAGTCCACCTCAAACACTGGCGATGGCTAGCAAGAGTGACCTTCAGGGCTTGAATTCAACTGGTAAGTTCATAGGTAATTCTTTATAATCATTTTAAAAGAAACCACCTTTCTTAAACTTCAGCCAAATTACTTTGTCTGGGCTGAAATGATATCATAGGTTTGCTGCAGGCAGGAGGAAGCTTTTTTCCAGTCACCCCTCTGACTGTGGCATTGTAACTTTGTAGCCAAACAAGGTAAAAAAAACTGCAGCAAGGTGATATTCTTTGTCTGCCATTTATGAACACAGCCTGGACTGGACCACCATCAAAACTTTCTGGACCCCATATAGGGTAAGCTTCATGTCCCCACATTCAGGGTCCAGTAGAGAAGTACCCCTCCCCACCTCAGACCCCCCGATAGCAGCCATGTGCACACAGCACCTCGTTCCAGAAACTATTTACTGACTGAAGAAGGATTGTTATGTCCTTCTGGGTAGAATCACAGATGAAGCCATTGTCAGAGGCTCTCTTATAATCTCACTCATTCAAAATTGGCTGGTGGTATGTCTGATTAATAGGCTGGTGGTATGTCTGATTAATAGGCCTGACTTTTACGTCTAGACATACCACCAGCAAAGTTTAATTTATGAAGTTGCCAATTTATTTATATATGATTGTGGTCTTCATACACCAGAAGAAGTCACCCTCTGACTGCTGGTTTTCCAGGAAATCTCTTCACCTGGTTACAGTAAGTTATCTAAGTTCTACAAGATTGGAGATGACTACCATGGGAGATCCTGGGTGTCCCAGCAAACGTGGAATGAATCTAGTCTGGGATTGAAAACATTTCCCAGATAAAAGCAATCACTTTAAGAAATCTATTCATGGTTTGTTGGACCACCCTGGTTCTCCCCTGATAGTCTATCTTCTCCAGTCTTGGATAACTTTATTAAATCAGACCAGAGGTTCCTCGGATAGGACTGGTCTGGGATTGTCTACTAAACACCAAACATTAGGCCAAGTTGAGGTATTGTGTTTAACCATTAAGAGATTAGGACAGGGAGGTCACTATGAACAATGTATAGCCATCTGTTTAAGTGTATTGTACAATCCCACAGTTAAATACAAGTCAAGGGACTGGCCTTTTCCAATATGCCTTGACCAGGGAAATAATCAACCAGAAAAGATTTTCCTGACCAATTTTCCTTATTAGCCCCTAAAAAATTGGTCCAACTCTCCATAGGAACAGGTAAATTCACCAGATGACCACCATGGAGGCAATATATTATAGCAAAAGAGATTATTCCCCAGTGGAACACTATTATTATTTAATTTATAATCTGATAATAATATTTAAACATTGTTCATATATTGTGATAATGATGGTTTATTCTGTTACAGTTTCTAACCTGTTAGCAAGGATGAAGCAAATAGAACGGGATGTAAAAAGTAAGATATTCTAAATATATATGTTTAGTATGAATTGGAACCCCAGCTGAAATTACCCTTGAGTTTTGAATAGTTGGTAAGGGTAAAGCTACGTACACACGGCAGATTTTTATCGCCCGATAATTGGCATCGGCCAATTATCGGGCGAAAATCTTCCGTGTGTACAGTCGGTGTCATCCATCGTCCGGACGACCGACCTGCCGGATCCACCAACGATGGACGACAGCCGATCGTAATGAAAGGGAAGGGGAGAGCTCGCAGCAGGGTGCCGCTCCGTCGCTCTCCCCCCTCCCCTCTCCATAGAGCATGAACGGTGCTGTATGTACAGCATCGTTCATGCATCTTGCAGCCCCTTGTTTTATTTATTTGGATATTTGTTTGTTAATTATTTGGAAAGTTAAACTTTATTTAATGGTGTTTTAAATAAACGGCTGCTTGCCAGCCAATTTAAATCCAAGATTTTGTGTTGGGATATTTAATTGGGGGGAGTGGCTGGTATGCAGGGGAAGGTTTGGTAGTAGAAGGTAGTTATGACAATGGTGTTTATAAGGGATGGGCTAGAAGGTCCGAGCTCCCCGGGTCATGCCTAGGACACCCATTCCTCCAAACTGATACCTGCTCATGAAGGTGTTTTGATATTTGTATAACTTGTTCAAAGGACCACCGCTTGCATAAGGAGTAGCGGGCCCTAACATTGGAACATTTTGCATTAGACAAATCCTTATTGCAGAAAGGGACAGGAAATGCCCTTTCTGCAAAAAATATTCTTACCTGCCTGGTTGCCATAAAATTCCATCCATCAAAATTCAGCATTTGTTAACAGGGATTAAGCTACATATAGCATCTCCCTAAGAAGCAGCATTTTCGGGTGTGTGGAAGTGGTAAATGCACCACGACCTCACTTCAAATGTGAATTATGTACATTCCAAACACTCTACAAAGAAAGGTGGGTAGTAGGTTGTGTTATGCAACTTATTACAACCCAGAGTCTAGTTTTACAACCATGCATTTTTACAAAGAGTTGTGATGGCATAATGGAAACCCCTTATTTATCCATTAAAAACCAACCATGCACAAACTTGGCACAAGTGTGTTTGCTGATAAATATCCCAGTTGCTATAGTACATAAAGGTGTTATGTAGATCCTAAATTGTTCGAACGCTTTATTCTGTAAGTTTAATTAGGACATTATATCCTTGTGGTTTGTTACTCAGAGTCTACCACCTGCGAGACTGGCTGGTATTTATTCCAAGGCAGTTGCTACCTTTTTTCGAGCCTTAGATCTAACTGGATGAAAGCCAGGACAACATGTATATTGAAATATGCTGACCTAGCTGTAATAACCAGTGAGGAGGAGCAGGTGAGATCTTCATTTGTGAATTGAAGTTTATTGCCACCTAAACTTTTGTACAGATTAAGTTATTAAATTGGAATTCCATAATGAACTGAGACCCATCATGAATTTGACCAGAATATTGTGAATCTACTGCTAATTGACTAAAATTCAGTCTACAAAGAGGACTGGTAAATAATGCTCTTGTACACTTAGCCCTAAGTGACCAGTAGAAGAACAAGGGACTCTGCCAGTCATTTTTTGGTGCATGCAGCAGGCTGATTGGATTGCTGCACCGCGTGGAATATTCCCCACCTATGTCATCAAAAACAGAGGCACACTCCATCAGTCATTTCAGCATTTTGGTTTTTGCTGTCAGGATACTGATAGAGAAAAACAATGTGGCAATAAGGCACCATTACTGTACAATTATTCTACTGTTTTGGGTACTAACAGTTGTGTTGGGACTCAATGGGAAAGGGTTATGGATCACTGTTGCTGGCTGCATGCTGGGATACATAGTGTACAGTTCTACTACTTCTGTGGGGAGTGGAACCACTGTTGGGACCAGCACCAACACAGGTTGACATTCAAAAATCTTTGATTTTTTTCTGGATTTTTGAAGGTTATATAGTAGACTCTAGACTATCCAGTCTAATGTGGCGGAAGGGTAGGCCGGATAACAAAAAATCCAGATAGTCCGGAGTTCCATTAATAAAGTACAGTACTCACCTCCACACACAGGCCAGCCTTCCTCTCGCCGCACCTGCGGACATCTGGCACAGTTCCGGAGAGTAGGCAGAAGGGATATCTCAACGTGTATTTAGTGTAGCAAGCAAGACCGAGCAACTGCTTCTGGAGAATAGCGCCATCAAAACATAAATGTCTAAATAGTGTACTGCAGTCCCTGTATTGAAAATCCGAAATCCATGTCCGAAAACTGAGAAAACCAGATTATTGATGGCCGGATTTTTGATTGTCAACTAGTATAATATTTCTGAACTGTCTACTACTTGTTCATAATTATATGATTGTTTCAATGTAGTTTTCACTAATAATAATTTTTCCATCCCATGGAAAATGGTTTGTGTTGTTTGGTAAAGTTTTTCAGCACATTTTGGAAAAATTAATTCTGATTCAAAAAGTGTTAGCAGGACAATATAATCTGAGGCCTTTTTTATTTTAATGAAATGGTCCTTCAAACCCACAAATAGTTTACCTTATCCCATGCTTAAGACTCTGTTAACCTAACGTTTGTGTTAATATGAATTCAACATTATATAAGGTCAGTTTGTGTCTTGTGCAAGTCTAAGTAATTGAATAGTAAATGCAGTAAAAGGTAAACACATTTCAATTACCTACAGTATATACCCTAGCCCCAATATTGTTTTACTATGAATTTGTCAAATGTACATTTTGAACAGTTCAGTTCAATAATATTATTTGATTTCTATTTCTTTAGAGGTTTATCAGTGATAAAATTGGGAGCGCTTTGTACTGGATTGGTCTGACTGACATAGAGGAAGAAGGCAAATGGACATGGGTAGATAGGACAGACTATGCATCCTCATATAAGTAAGATATTTTCAATATTTTATTTCTGTTACCACATCCACAATATGCTACCTTTCACACATCTGTGTATCAAATAAGATGTAATAGGGTGTTTAGTAGGGGAATGACACACATCCGATGGTTTACATTTCAAGTATTGCTTACTAGAGCCAAAGAAGATACATAAAAGCTAAGAGGTTATATTAAAGTGCTGCTTCTTAACACAAATTGCAAATAATAAAAATATGGGTATATGAAGAATACTTAAAAGGATAACTCTACATTTAGCTGGTCCATAGCACTTTGGGAATCCGAATTAGAATGTCAGGATAGGGTTAAATAGGGCAAAATCTAAAAAATACAGCTGGTATTAAGTCACCTAATAGAAGAAAATACACCATCATGAAAGCTCTAGGTGTTACATTGGACTTTAAAGACCAGAAGACAAAAATTTTATACCAAAATAGCAGAAAACACCCATATGGATAATAGGTATTACCGTATACAAATATATATATAGTCTATATAGAGAACTCACTTCTCAATTGTTCACTTTAAGATCATTATGAAGGACAAGAGGTTACTCTTTGAGTCTGGAGGAAAAAAAATGTAGGCTCAGGATAAGGAAGGGATTCTTCACTGTAAGATCTGTGAAAATGTGGAATTGACTCCCTCAGGAAATAGTTTTAGCAAGTTCTTTAAATTGCTTTATGAAAAAGCTGGATGCTTTTCTAGAAGGACAGAATATACGTGGGTAATAAATATTTAATATAAAGATAACAGACTGTTGATCCAGGGAACATCTGATTGACGATCAGGAAGGATTTTTTTCTCTTGTTGGAGCAAGTTGAACCAGGGTTTATGAAGGGTTTTTTGCCTTCCCGTGGATCATTTATATCTATAGGGTTTTTATCTGAGAAATGTTTTTTTCTTTAGTGGTTGAACTTGATGGACTTTTTCAACCTAACTATGTAATTATGTAACTAAGTAGCCTATCAACATATCAATAAAAATAAGCTTATTCATCAAGGGTGTAATATACACTGCCTGAGACATTGCAAATATCAGAAGAACAACTTTATATGATTAGTGATTAACATCATAAATGGAACATGCATAGTATTTAAAGATTAAAAATATATTTTGTTTTTGGACATACCCATTAGGTAAAATCAGCAATGACATCTTGATTGTAGTAAACACGGAATTCACTTGTACAAAGTTCACAGCTTCATTTTAGCACAATCAAATAATAATCAACAATCAATCCTAAATAATTATTTTTTAAATGATTAATTCTCCTAGAAGATAAAATAAATACATAACTATTATTATAAATACCAAAAAAATCCTAAATAATTTCCCCTCTTCCTCTAAATTAAAACTATAGCAGCCTTTCTTACCTATTCCTCTCCTCAGCTCCCACTGCTTTTAAAAAACGTTCACAAAGTAGAGAAATTAAACATCTGTGTACACATGCAAACCAGCAACCTTATCTTCATCTGATGTCAAACAAGGAATGGCTGTAGGGCAAAGTTAAAGAAAGAGCAGAAAATTCTGATAAAAAGGGCTTTAACATATTTATTTAAATCAAACATGAACAAGCACTCCCCAATAGGAAATATTTATTTTAACCCTTGAAAGAGTTTTTATGTAAAACACTTCAAAATAAAATAAAACCTCAAAAAAAAAATTTTCATAAAAAAATAAAAGGTAAAATATGTTAAGAAATTAAATATCCCTCTTTTTATTGGGCTCTAACTACTAGATGGACCCCCCTATAATAAAAACTCAGAGGTATTTTTTTCTTAGTTATGTGTACCACTAAAAGGAAACTACAGAAGCACAAACGGCTTTGTGTAAACTCCTAACTGATGAGATGCTCATTAGCTTATCTATACAGGACACAGAAACACAATATGTTATTAGAACACACCAATAATGATGATAGGACATACCTAAAAATAAAATGTTTTATTTCTGGTATGATGGTAAATATCATAATGAGGCAACAAAGAGTACAAAACCCCTTAGGAAACAACACAAGGCTACTAGGGGTGGAATTTGTACTGCTATTGTACTTTAATCCAGAATTGTACAAACTATGTGCAATTTGTCAATGTAAGTGCTTCACATAGTCCAAACGAATGACATATCTCAAGTACCTCATCAATGTCACTTGGACCTTAAACACAAAATATCATGGTTTGCTCAAAACTTCAAAACATAACAAAAAAATGTAAATGTCACAAAAGCTCCTTTAACCTTTTGGGATGGTAAACAAAAATTATAAATAGGAGTCCAATAAAGAGCATTGTCCCAAAACTATATGTATAAAATATTTATGTAATCAATATACTTACAATCATATTAGTTTTGGCCTTAAAAACCATGTCCTTACAATGTAACTCATATCCAGGCATCTAAATTTAAGCTTATCTATAACCTTCAGAGTCTGGGAACTTATACAGATGTGGTAAAAGAACCTTTACCTTTTAAAACCATGCAATGAATATCCTGTGAATATCAGTGAATATTTCATGTAAAACCTTATACATTATACTTTATCCATCACAGACAATCATTCCACATTTTAAAACATAAGATAAAAAAGCATATTAACTAAGAATTCAGTATGGGGAAAGTACAAAAAAACCATCTTTATATTTTCAAACAAATATCTATTTTAAAGCTACTTACCCAACAAAATAATTTTAATTCAATTACTGTGCTGGGTGTTTTTTCCTTTATGGCAATGTCTAAATCATACATATATAATAAAGCATACATAAACTTGGAATTTTCACTTTACATAAAAGGCTAGACAACCCTTTTTATTTAAAAGTAAAAATTTTGTTTTATAGAGTTTTGCACAGAGCCTCCCGGGATACCTATGTCACGCATCTCGGGAGTCTCTTCGCAGTTACTTCTGAAGGAGCCCCTTCATCAATAAGGAAAAAAATTGGCGATTGATGATGATGAGGATAGGACATACCTAAAAATAAAATGTTTTTTTCTGGTATGATCATAAATATCATAATGAGGCAACAAAATGTACAACACCCCTTGAGAAACAACACAAGGCTACTAGGGGTGGCATTTGTACCTCTATTGTACTGCATGTGTAGTGAAATCGGCAAGTTTTTTCCCAATCTACCCAATCTACGTCAACCTATCTTGCGCCTGCACAGTGCAAGATTGGGTGATGTAGGAAGAAGAACACGGAATTAGAGAGGAGAAGATGACAGCACCTGGCACTCCTTTGCGCCAGGCCAAAGATGGATATAGGGACAACGCAGGACCCGATGGAAGAAACCTTCCAACGGACAGACTGATCTCTGGGATGAAGGTAAGTGTGATTTTATTGTTTTAGGTTATTTTTGGGTTTACTTCCACTTTAATAACATATAACATATATTAACATATATATTTTATTGTTTAATCAAATCTACATTTCTATTCTCTTGTAGGAACTGGATGCCAAATGAGCCCAGCAATACTGAAAACAATGAAGACTGTGCTCACTTGAGCAAAGCTGGGAAATGGAATGATAAAAAATGTTCTCACACTGAGTTTTTTGCTGTATGTGAGAAAAAACTTGGAGGGTAATCTGCAGTTGACTTGACATCAAGCCTGCAGGCGCACATTGACACCAATATATCCAGCTGATGTACAAAATATTAACTAGTTTCATGTTAGCAGAATGTAGTCATGAACATATCTGCACTCATGCCGTGTCTGGAAAAAATAATGTCAATGAGCTCCAAACTGTGACATTTTTTTTTTATCATAATATGTTCCTGAGCCATAGAAGGTTTTTGGTGAATAGAGGTAATCAAAGGTCTCTTTAAGGACTAATGTGCATACATTCCAGGAAAATTCATCATTCATTCCATTACACAATTCATTTCCATTATTGTTTTGCCTAATAATAAAACATAATACTAAAATAAAGCTATGCAAGTGTATTTTATCTTTTTTTAACTCTGTCTATATTATTTCCTTAGACAGCTAGATTAAACAAAACATGTGCATCAGATGCATTGATATGCAATGAGCTATTTACATTAGGATATTATATTCTATTTTATAATTTTAGGTAATCAATCAAGCACTAAGCAGATCCCTGGCATGCATGATTGCCCGGCTAGCTCAGTCGGTAGAGCATGAGACTCTTAATCTCAGGGTCGTGGGTTCGAGCCCCACGTTGGGCGATTTATTTTCAATCTACCATCAATGGCAAAGCTTTCTCCACTATTTTCACCAAGAGAATCACTGAAATAGTTTTTAAGTCAAGGGAACCCTTGATAAAACCAATGTATTTGGGTCAATGAGAAAAATGTCCCTTTCGCTAGAAGTCATAGGGACGATTGCCATTTTTTCAGTGGAAGGGATGGTAATGCATAAGGTGCCATGCAAGAGGACAATCATCCACAGCTAAAGGAACTCCTAGAAGCCTCCGATAAAGAACCCTAGGATTCCAAAGATCTATGACTAAGAATAGTTGTATGGTAAGTTATGAGGACATTTCATAGCTAACTCCCATCCCAAAAGGATTCTGAGGGTTAGTTAAGGACTTTTTGTCTGTGATCTGACAATGGAAATCCATTTCTATTATGCAGAAACATACATAACTAGAGTAGTATTAATACTCATTTGCTGTTGCAAGAATTGAAAATAATTATGGTTGTCATGTCCTAAATAAAATGTTGATTTAAAGTGTCATTCAAAATTGTATTGTGCAAATAAAATGATTTGACTTTTACATAAAGCTGTTAGGTCTCACAAAGGAAATCTATACCATGACATTAGAACAGAATACATTCATTTTAAATAATCAATAACCAACTATGAAAAAATAGTGAAAGCTACTCTGGGTTAGAAATCCATTTGCTAAGATGAAGGTAACCGAATATTTCAGGAAGAATTTTTGATTTTCAAAACATTTGATAATTTGCATTTCTTCTATACAAGTATAAATATACCTAATCTATTTGTTAAAATCAGTTGTAATCAGGATTACCAAACAAACAATGGATGGTGCATTGAATACTTTAATGAATTACAAAGGTTGTTGCCAGTCTCAAATTTTTGACCCAGAAGGAACCCCTAAATAAGTTACAGGTCTCATGGAAACCCTTGTTAAAAGCAGTTCTTTGGGCATCTATGGGAAAAATGCTTTATACTGGCAGGTAGTTAGAAGAAAAACATGCTCACAGAGCCCAATGTTATTGTCACCTTTATAGAAAGCTGAGCAGATAATAGGTTGATAACCCAGCAGATAACATGTCACTGTAGACGAGAATAGTTGGCCTATGGTGAGTAATGAGCACGTGATATAACTAACCATTCTCCCAAAAGGACCTTGAGGCTTAGCTGAGGACATTTTGTCTGCAAATTGACTATTGAAATCTATGTATTTTTGCAGTAGAATACGTGGCTCCTAATACATTTACAATGGTTATTATAATATGTATTGGCTTTTGTAAAAATTGCAATAAAATTGCTTCCCATGTGCAATGGTTACAACATTGAACCAATTTTAAAAAAAGGATTACATGTTTAATCTGCTTAATTCTTTCATATTAATTAATTCATCAAAAACTACACTCAATAAGATAGAAACTGTTTTCACACAAAGCAATTAGGCGACACAAAGAAAACTGTAAAGAAAACAATAGATTGCAGGAAATGTTAGGATAAAATATATTATTAAAAATCACCCCACTTTTTTATCTTATACTTGAACCACAAATACAACAATGTTTGTATGTGGGGATTTCCTTACTATCTTTATCCTTAATCATACTGATACACATAAATACAATCTAATAACAATTTATTTGTTATTTTTTAAAAAATAAAAAAAATGTACAATTAATGCTTCAATTTGGTTAAACAGGTGCTTATAGTCAATATACCGTATTTTTCGGACTATAAGACGCACTTTTTCTTCCCCAAAACTGGCGGGGAAAAGTGGGTGCGTCTTATACACCGAATACATGTTAAATATACCGGTAATTAAAAAAAATCATACTCACCCGATACCGCGATCCCGCGATGCTGTGGGCTTCTTCTTCTCCTGGCTCTCCTCCCGGCTGCA